>NC_056040.1:20213544-20513544 GCF_004379255.2 Salvia splendens | reverse complement strand
TTTGTTTTAATCCATATAAGCTCTTTTTCAATAAACATACTTTGTTTTCCTCTTCTTCTTTTATATATCTGATAAGAGGCTCCCGACCATGCCGCTCCCGACTATGTCACCCGCGACAGAGCAGGCTGCAGAGCAGCCGGCAGAAGGAGAACTGGACGTGGACGCAGCGCCGGTGAGGATGAGTGTCCGAGAGGAAGAGAAGACGGTGACGAAGAGGACCTTGAGGCCCCGAGACAAGCTCAAGGCCCCAAGCAAGTTCGCGAAGTAGAAATGCTAGCCGTGTGTTTAGGATTAGTTGTTTACAATTCTTTCCTTTTATGTTTTAATCTTTTTGGACCTTATTTTAATTACTGTTGAGTCGGGCCGAGTTATAAGCCCCGTTCGGGTTTTCTTTGTGGTTCTTTCCCGAATGTATTAGGATACGTCGAACCGCCCTAGGGTCTTTAGTATAAAATAGGGTATTTCTTCAACATTTATTTTTATGAATGAAATATTTTCCCTAAACCTATCTTGTGAAACAAGCAATTATATTTTTCGTTCTTGTTGCTTTGTGGAAGACGTCCACCAAATCAGCAAGTTTTCGGTCAGTTTCCGCGAGTTTGTCGTGGGAATTGCTCGTTGTTCCGTCGAGAAGGAAGATCACGGAGCCGTTGCGGAGAACGTCCGTAACATCTGGTGCTTTCATCCCGAAACTCATCATCAATAACAGCGGAGGAATCGAATGGCATCGGATTTTCCCGTCGCTGAGACGTCGGCAGCGGTGCATCCGGGGCCGATCGGGGGTCGATCGCAATCCTTGGACCCGATCACGCAGGGGTTCGCGCAATTGAATGCGCGATTTGATAAGATGGACCGTAGGGTCGAAAATTTGGAGCAGCGACCGCAGAATCTCGTTGACAACCACACAACCGTCTGGGACGACGCCGATCAGGAATGGGAGGAATATCGGGAGAGCGGTCGGCCAGTACGTGAGGATCTTGACCGCCCGTACCGTCCGCAGGGTCGGGGTCGGGGACGACCGAATCGGGGTGGTCGTGGTGATCGTGGTGGGGGAGGCCGCTATTCTCAGCGGCGTGATGTTCCGGAATATAGAACGGGTCGCCGTCGGGATAATTGGGACCCGCCTCAGAGGCACGACGATTGGGACGAGGATACGTACGAGGATCGCGGGGTCTCCTGCTGGGACCCACCTCAACGCAGGGAGCGTTTTCCCCGCCAGGGGGCGGATTATTCGTCGGGGGTAAAGATGGACGCTCCTCACTTTAACGGGGCAGATGCACCTAATTGGATCTCCCGCGTGCAATATTATTTCGATCACAAAAGAATTCCGGAGAATGAGCGTTTGCATTATGTGGTGATGCTTTTTGACCCCCCCGCGTCAGAATGGATATTCAATTACAGAGAAACCAATGGGTCTGTTACATGGCCAGAATTCCTGGACGACGTGAGACATCGCTTCGACCCACAAAGTTTCAGGAATTACACGGGTCTGATCGCTAAGCTGGTTCAGACATCGACCGTCGCCGACTACCATGCAACGTTTGAACGGTATCTCAATCGGGTGACCGATTTGTCGGAATCAGCCTTGATTCCTATTTTCATCCAAGGGCTAAAGCAACCTCTGCAGGAGAAGATAGAGTTGCAAAACCCGGGGATGTTGGCGGAGGCTATGGCCCTGGCACTGCGATTAGCCGCAACACAGGACGAGCGTCAGCATCAGCCGTCGCCATACCCGCGACGTCAATGGTCGGGACGCGAGCAAAAGGCCACATGGAACCCTGTCTCGAACCCAGCCTCGGGACCACAGCTGCAGGAGCCGCAGGGTCGCGACATTGAGAAGGCACGAACATACCCAATCAGGGTATCAAATGCGGAGAAATCGGAGCGAGCCCGTCGAGGGCTTTGTTACCATTGCCCCGAAAAGTGGGTCGCGGGCCACGTCTGCAAGGTCAAGCTTCTTTGCTATATGGACGACGAAGTGGACGACCCGCAAGAGGATAATCCGGGAGCGCAAATGCCCGAGGAGGAGCTCATCACCGCGGATTTATCTCACCTTCACGCCTTGGACGGCCGGGGAAGCTCGAAACCCTTCGTGGTACAGGGAACATTGGGAGAGGCAAACGTCCGAGTTTTGATCGACACAGGTGCAACGTTGGATTTCCTCCAGCCGCGAATCGCGGAGCTACTCCAGTTGGAGCTTACACCCATCAGACCGTTCCGAGTGTTAGTGGGTAACTGCGCATCCCTGCTCTGCACTCACATCTCGCGGGGCACGAAGCTGTGTCTGCAGGGAAATGTATTTTTGGTCGATCTCCACATTCTCGCTCACCATGGACCGGATGTGATCTTGGGAATGCACTGGTTGGAGTCGCTGGGGAAGGTCTCGGCGGATTTTGTTCAAAAAACGCTAGAATTCACGCACGGGGACCGGACAGTATTCTTGCAGGGCGTGATACCGGGACCAAAGCAGATCTCCCTTCACTCGTTATACACATTGACGGCCCAACCGAGGGACCACGAGTTTTATGAGATTGTGCCGATCGACAGCGCGTTCGACGCCGTTGAAGGGGCCGGCAACGAGGATTTCCCTCCTCATCTTCCGACTGAAATTTTGAAGGTTTTGACTACTCATCGCGCGGTGTTTGAGCAGCCCCGCGGGATGCCTCCACCGCGCCCATTCGATCATCGTATCCATCTTCTGCCGGGTACACGACCAATTAATGTTCGACCATACCGATATCCTTACTTCCAGAAGACGGAAATCGAAAGGCAGGTTCGGGATATGTTGGAGCAAGGTATTATTCGCCACAGCCACAGTCCTTTCTCATCCCCGGTATTGTTGATCCGTAAAAAAGATGGCACGTTTAGGTTTTGCATTGATTACCGGGCCCTCAATAAGGCAACCGTCCCGGACCATTTCCCCATTCCTACGGCAGAGGAGCTTTTTGATGAGTTGGGCGGTGCCAAGTACTTTACAAAGTTAGACCTTCGATCAGGATATCACCAACTCCGGATGAGCGAGGACGATATATTCAAGACCGCGTTTCGGACTCATGACGGCCATTTCGAGTTCCTCGTAATGCCTTTCGGGTTGACAAACGCCCCGTCCACCTTTCAGGCTGCGATGAATGCGATTTTCCGGCCGCTTCTCAGACAGTGTGTTATTGTCTTCTTCGATGACATATTGATTTACAGTCCGACGCTTGAGCTACATAGTCGGCATTTGGAGGCAGTTCTTGAGCTGCTCCACGAGAATAATTTCTTCGTCAAACTGTCGAAGTGCTCGTTTTGTAGTATGTCGGTGGAGTATTTGGGTCACATTATTGACGACGGTCACCTCAAAGCCGATCCGGCGAAAATACAGGCGATGACGGAGTGGCCTACGCCGAGGACAGTGCGGCAATTGCGGGGCTTCTTAGGTTTGACGGGCTATTACCGTCGTTTCGTCGCCCACTACGCGATGATCGCAGCGCCCTTGACAGATTTACTTAAGAAGGAGGCGTTCCGTTGGTCCGATGAGGCCGAGACCGCGTTCGCAAATCTGAAACATGCAATGACATCAGCACCGGTCTTACAATTGCCGGATTTCACCATTCCTTTTTGCGTCGAGACAGACGCTTGCGAGGTGGGAATTGGCGCGGTACTAATGCAGCAAGACCATCCCATTGCGTTTTTCAGTAAGAAGTTGGGACCTCGCAGACGAGTCGCATCGACATATCATAAGGAACTATATGCAATTGTGGAGGCCGTGCAAAAATGGCGACAATACTTATTGGGCCGAGAGTTCATTATTAGAACGGATCAGAAGAGCTTGAAGGAGTTGTTCCAACAAGTGGTTCAGACACCAGACCAACAGCTCTACGTCAGGAAGTTGATGGGATACAAATTCGTGATTGAGTACAAGCGCGGTAGCACGAACAAGGCAGCAGACGCTTTGTCCCGGCAACACGACGAGCTGGCCGACTACAGTGCCCCTGTCCCGGACGCGGCAGACCAGTCCGAGACACAGCTACTTGTAGCCGTCTCTAGGCCCATGCCCGACATATTGCGGGTGCTGCAGGACGAGACCGCAACGCTGCCCGACTTGGTGGAGCTGGCGGCCAAAGTCAGAGCAGGCGAGGCACCCTCACACTTGTCGTGGGCCGAGGGGCTGATATACTTCCATCGCAGGGTGTTAGTGAGCGCGGAGTCCAAAGCGAAGCGTACGTTGCTGCAAGAACATCACTGCTCGCCCATTGCAGGTCACCCGGGGCATGAAAGAACGTTTCGTTTATTGGCTGCTGGTTTTTATTGGCCGAAGATGCGCAAGGATGTGGTGGCGTTTGTGAATGAATGTGTGGTGTGTCAGTCCACGAAGTACTCAACGCGCAAGCCAGCAGGGTTATTGCAGCCATTGCCCGTACCGTCGCAGGTGTGGGAGGATGTGTCGATGGACTTCATCACTGGGCTGCCCCAATCCCGCGGGTATACGACTATTATGGTGGTGGTAGATAGGCTTTCAAAGTATGCTCATTTTGCTCCCCTCCCCACCAAGTTTGACGCCTCTCGAGTGGCACAGCTATTTGTGAACACGGTGGTCCGGCACCACGGTTTCCCGAAGACCTTGGTATCGGATAGAGATTCGGTTTTCCTCAACGCAACATGGGAGGAAATGTTGCGTCTAAGCGGAACCAAACTTCACTTTTCGACTGCTTATCATCCGCAGTCGGACGGCCAGACGGAGGTCCGGAACCGGGGTTTGGAGCAGTATTTAAGAGCGTGTGCGGCCGATAAACCAACGAGATGGACGAATTTTTTACCTTGGGCGGAACTAGCGCTTAATTGTTTCCATCACGCCGCGTTGGGCACGTCGCCTTATAAAGCCTTATATGGGCGAGAGCCGCCGGCTCTGGTGGCGTCACCTCCTTCGGCTAAGACCCCGCCTAATGTAGCAGAAATTATCAGGCAGCGGGGGGAGTTACTGGTCACTCTGCGTCGAAACCTCTTGCGAGCCCAACAGCGAATGACGGAGGTGGCAAACCGTCACCGCAGGCACGTGGAGTTTGAAGTAGGCGATATAGTTTGGTTGAAGTTGCAACCGTATCGCCAACATTCGGTGGCCAAGCCTCTATCGGCGAAGTTAGCTCCAAGGTTCTACGGGCCCTTCGAAGTGTTGGAAAGGGTGGGCCCGGTGGCTTACAAATTGCGTCTCCCGGAAGGGAGTAGAATCCACAATGTGTTTCACGTAAGCCTGTTGCGGGAGTTTGTAGCAGGTGAGGGAGATGTTGATGGAGTGAAGTTGCCTCCGGCGTTTGTAGGGGATAGGCCGGTGGTCCGGCCCGTGGCAGTTTTGGAAGAGCGGGTCAGCTGGCGCGATGGCCGACCAGAGAGACAAGGCCTGGTGCAGTGGGAAGATGATGCTTCTACGCCGACGTGGAAGCCAGTGGAGTCAATAGGTAGGCAGTTCCCGGAGGTTTGCCTTGCGGACAAGGCAAATTCTAACGGAGGGGGGGTTGATAAGAGGCTCCCGACCATGCCGCTCCCGACTATGTCACCCGCGACAGAGCAGGCTGCAGAGCAGCCGGCAGAAGGAGAACTGGACGTGGACGCAGCGCCGGTGAGGATGAGTGTCCGAGAGGAAGAGAAGACGGTGACGAAGAGGACCTTGAGGCCCCGAGACAAGCTCAAGGCCCCAAGCAAGTTCGCGAAGTAGAAATGCTAGCCGTGTGTTTAGGATTAGTTGTTTACAATTCTTTCCTTTTATGTTTTAATCTTTTTGGACCTTATTTTAATTACTGTTGAGTCGGGCCGAGTTATAAGCCCCGTTCGGGTTTTCTTTGTGGTTCTTTTCCGAATGTATTAGGATACGTCGAACCGCCCTAGGGTCTTTAGTATAAAATAGGGTATTTCTTCAACATTTATTTTTATGAATGAAATATTTTCCCTAAACCTATCTTGTGAAACAAGCAATTATCTTTTTCGTTCTTGTTGCTTTGTGGAAGACGTCCACCAAATCAGCAAGTTTTCGGTCAATTTCCGCGAGTTTGTCGTGGGAATTGCTCGTTGTTCCGTCGAGAAGGAAGATCACGGAGCCGTTGCGGAGAACGTCCGTAACAATATCCCTCGGGCTAGCCCATAAAAATAGTCTCCTCAAGATCCCCATTAAGGAACACAGTCTTCACATCTAGCTGCTGCAATTCCCATTAAGGAACACAGTCTTCACAGTCTTCACAGTCTCCTCAAGATCCCCATTAAGGAACACAGTCTTCACAGTCTTTCTCTATCTCTGTTCATCATTGCTTCTTTATAGGACAAAGGATCAGCACACTCAAGATTTTCAGCTGCACATAGTGCATAATAGACCACATCTGCTTCAACATATCGAGCTGGACGCCTTATGTTTGTTCTCCTCACTCTATCTCTTGCAAGCTGGTAGTTGCTTAGGCTACTGTCAGAATGAGGGTCTGCTCCACCTTGAGCAGAATGTGTATCTGCTCCACCTTGATCAGAAATGGGGTCTTTGTCACGACCGCCCATACTAGGGGTACTACAAACGAGGCGATCGTGACCAAGGGACAAACATTAAGAACAACCTTTAAGGATAACAGTTCATAAGAAAGACTCAATTAGCTTAGAAGAATAATATTTTAGAGTAATGGAGTAAACAACAGATTAAAGTCTAACAGAAATTGACATAATCAAAACAGTACGAAATAAAGTAAGGTCTTGAGGCATAGTTCAAAAATATAGCAGCGGAAATAAGGTTTCAAAGAGAGTCAAGGATGACGCCTATGTATGAAGACACAACGCATCCAAATTCCCTAGACCGACTCAACATCCACCGCAACATCCTGCTCAACCTGCACATAGGGAAAACACATGCAGGGCTGAGTACTTGTTGTACTCAATGGGCTCATGCCTAAAATATTTTTTTATATAGTTATGTCATCCATACCAGTGATCTCGAGTTTTATATGTAGTTAAGAAATATCACGAGAACACAAAAATATTTCAAAGTCTGGCCAGACAATCAATCTCCCCACTTTCTCATCAATCATTCAATCACATCCTCTTTCCATAGTGCGACGAAAGTGTGGCCACACTATTCGCCCACGAGACCGGCCGACTAGCAAGGACGGCTCACGATCCCACCTGTGTACACTAGCCTGATAGGGTTTGCGGCCCTACTCAGACCTGAATTCGTTTAACATAGCCCTATAGCCTAATGGAGCGCACTCACAAACTAGGCATCAGGCACAATCTCATCATCAAAACAAACATGGCATGACATAACACTTTAAACCACCCTTATTACACCATAATCATACTTTTGAAAGCGTAAAAGAGTTTTTAGTAAAAGAAAGCCCACCTCGTTTGCTTAAACAATTCAGTATCCACTTAAGGCAACCCTCGTTCCTTGTGCTCATGTACACACAATAACCCTTGCCAAACCACATTACAAATCAGCCTTCCATCAATTCACATTATCATGCATGTCCTATCGTTCCTTTTATCATTCTCTTAAATTACCCATCCCAACATTCATCAACATAAGGAAAACATGCCATAATATTTCTCAACATGCCACTCATAATCACGTCATAGGATACATTCCTAAAACATACGTGCATCATATAATTCACTCAACTTGGCAACAAGTGATATTTCCACATAACAACGAATCTGGCAGAACTGCGCAGTTGGTTTGTAAAATCACCAAAAATCCATCCGACCTTAGCTAAAATTTGGTCACAACACAGTAGACACATTCAAGTTCATCCAGTAAAAATTTCATACCGAAATCATATCATTTGGTCAGTCAAAACAACAATGCAACCCTCTGGTCGGAACATAAAAATTCTGGCAGTACTGCGCGGTTCGATTGAAACAATTACCAAAAATTCATCCAATGTTCAATGAGGCTGAAATTTTCACAAAACACAGAAGACACCTTGAAGTTTACTCAGTTAAAAATTCAGACCAAAATAAGATCGTTTGGTCAGTCAAATATACGTCAGAATCCACTGTCCGAACACCACAGTTTTTCAGGCTTCACAATTTCGAGATCAGGATTTCTTCCTCATTCATCTAAACACAATTTTTCATGCTTCCAACACACAATCCTGCTTCAAGAGGTTCTCAAAATCATGTTCTCATATATTCACACATCATTCACCGATGATTCATTCAAACTTCACACATACTCATTCAAAATCGCATATTCACAATTGTTCTCATACAAACACAAATTCCCACTGATTAATTATGCGATCTGTGATTCCTACACTCACTATATGCATGAAGGAATCAAGAACAAGGTTTCAATGGAGAAGATGAGGAAAAGATTCAATTATACCTTCTTGAATCGAAAATCAAACGGTGCAAGCAAAGATTGATGCGATTCGTCGGGAACTCTTGAAAATCAAACTCCAATGGATGCAAGAACAAGGATTGGAAGAAATTTTGGAGAGGATGAAGAGGGGGCGAAAATCTTGATGGTAGCTCTTTGTTGGTGAAGTAAAAGAATTTGGAGTGATGGAAGTTATATATATAGACAAAAGAGAAACAAAAAACATGGAATGAAAATTACATTTTTCACAAAAGACAAAATCTCCATCTTGTCATTTTGAAACGACGGCTAATAAATGCGGTCGTCGTTTGGAAAACGTGAAATTTCGTTTGGAGTTGAACCGTCATTTGGAAAACGTGAAATTTCGTTTGGAGTTGAACCGTCGTTTGGAAAATGTGAAATTTCGTTTGGAGTTGAACCGTCATTTGGAAAACGTGCTTGATGTGATGGGGTTCTTGTCAAACTTTTCGTCTTGATTTGATGTCGAAAGTGGATTTGATACGTGGTCTATCCTTTCGTGTAGGTATCGGGAGTGCAAAAAGTGGTGATCGAGCAAGACCCGGAGGACGGAAGACGGCTGCCCCGGGCTGCCCGGCACTCGGCACGGCTGCCCGGTGCGAGTCCGTCCTGGCACGACTCTTGTGATGTCCGAAATCGTGTTCTTATTCTATTCTAGCATCGAACCCGTTGTAAAAACGCTTTTGGACTTTTATTTACAGAAAGAACCTCTCAAACTAGCTATTAGTTCTTCAATGCTAAAAGAACTTCATTCATCTGATGACATGATACTTACTTTAAACATATCACTCGATCACAACGCGAGTTAAAAGAGATTAGATAAGAGTAACAACACTAAAGAGTCGATTTTCCACAAGGAAATTAAGCCAAAAAAACGTGTGGGATGGAGACACAATAGAAGGAAAATATTCACATCCCCAATTAATTTGACTTATGTATTAATTTGGCATTTTTTGAATAGAAGGAATTCCACAAAGCAGGGAAAACAAATATTATTTCCTTCTTAATCAAAGGGGCCGAAAATAGCCACTTTATTTGGCTAGAACAAAATGCATGCTCTTATATATATAAATAACACATCATTCCAAAACACCTATGACAACTTATTCCACATAGCTAACTCAAACAAGTAGCAACAATTAAATTTCGTAAATGAAATTCCCAATCGACATATTAAAAATAAAAGTCGCAAAGATTTTGGGATGTTACAGTCTTCTTGTTGCTCACCATTCTCTGAATCACTACCATCTCCAGATGAATTCAGACTCAGCTTCCCTAGCTCTACCTCAAACATATCGCAGGGAATTTTCTCTTTCTGTTTTTCCTTGCTCAAGTAAGGCATCGGATCTTCGATGAAAACCACGTCCCTACTTATCACAACCTTTTGATTACCAGGATCAATGCACCATAGCCTATAACCTTTTACCCCCTTCTGATATCCCAGCATCACACATTTGAGTGTCCGAGGTTCAAGCTTACTCTTCCTGTCATGAGCATATACTGCGCAACCGAAAACCTTGAATTTTGAATAGTCACCATGTGTTCCATACCACCTATAATCTGGTGTTTCTGACTTCAAACTGGTAGAGGGACATTTATTGATGAGATGAGCAGCTGTACAAACTGCTTCTCCCCAAAACTTACTGCTCAATCCAGATGCAAAAAGTAGACACCTAACTCTTTCCAAGATTATTCGATTCATTCTTTCTACAACCCCATTTTGTTGGGGATTAGAAGGTACTGTTCTATGGCGCTTTATACCTTTCTCCTTACAAAACTCATCAAATTCTCTTGAAAGAAACTCCATGCCATTGTCTGTTCTCAGACATTTTACCCAGCTGCCTTTCTCAAGCTTTACTTCTATGCACCAATTCTTGAACTTAGCAAATGTCTCTGATTTCTCTTTCAGAATATACACCCATAGTTTCCTTGAATAATCATCTATTATAGCCAGATAGTACTTTCCTCCACCAAGAGTTGTTACTGGAGCTGGCCCCCAAAAGTCACTATGGATATATTCCAAAGGAGAGGTAGAAGAGTGAATACCTGATGGAAATGGCTTCTTCTTTACCTTGCTCAAGATGCACTGCTCACAGGAACCAAGGCTGCTTGATGTATCTCCAAAGATAAGACCCTTCTTGGCTAACTCTTTGAGACTTCCTTCAGCAGGATGTCCCAACCGCAAGTGTCATAGCTTCAAATTCTCAGCAGCTACTGAATTTGAATCACCAATTACAACCTCTCCTAGCAAATAGTACAAGTTGTTTCTCCTTTCAGCTGTCATAACTGTTTGCTCACCTTTCTTGATCACCATTCTTCCCTCAAGTGAAGAAAATGAGAAACCATTTACTTCCAGCAAGCCTAGTGATATGAGATTCCTTTTGATTTCAGGAATGTATCTCACATCACTGAGTATTTTCACAGATCCATCTGCCATCTTGAACTTCATCATCCCAACTCCTTTAACATTGTAGATTTGGTTGTTTCCTAAGAGCACAGTTCCAGTGGCAGGATTTAATTCTTGGAACCAGTGCTTATACGGGCACATATGGAAACTACACCCCGAATCCATTATCCAAGATCCACTTACTCAACCATCCATTACATTCATGATTTCTGGAAGTTCTACTCCCTCAACACAATCTGCATTGTTCTGATTTTTGCCCTCAGATGCTTGCCTCCTTTTCCAAGCAAAACAATCTTTCTTGAGGTGTCCTGATTTCTTGCTCTAGTGACATGATCTTGTTTCCTTTGTTTCAGAACTTGAGGCCTTAGTGTTGGGGTTTTGGAGCCCCTTGCACAGCGGAAGACTTGTACAAAATAAATAAATCAGACGTAGGATCTATTTGACAGATTATGAGATTAATCAATTCACATGTTAACACATAATTGCATGCTAGAACGCAAATAATTCATGCTCATAGAATATAAATCCTAAACATGAATTCTACGGTTTAGAGTTACCGATTTGATTCTCCAAAGAATTGTCGATTGCTTGCGCCTTCTCCACGATGATCTTCAATACTAGACCACAAATCTTCTGACTGGTGTCCCGAACTGTATCCCGACATCAGGGTGGGCTGATCTTATCGAAACACTAGGACTCGAATAAAGAAGACAGAACTTTCTCACGGAGGAGGAGCTGAAAATCTCACGGAGGAGAAATTCTTGAAAAAAAAAATCGTCCTCTTCATAATAATAGAAGTGGACGAAATTTTCATACTGAAAATTAATTAATTTCTGTCTCATTTATTCTCCTATTTATAATAGTTCATATTGGGCCCAGTCAGGGATCTATGGAAGGCTTTGGATATGGGCTTCCCCAATTAGCATTTTATTAATTAAATTGAACCCACAATTTAATACAAGCTTATATTGGAATATTACGAGCACCCACTACAGACGTAATATTGAACTCCCCATCCAAATCCGAAATTACAAGTAATCCGGGTTTCCATTTTGTTTATTATTATTTATTTCTCGCGCTTAAGATAGAAATGTCCATTAATTAATTAAAGTCTGCTATGGACTTAATTAATTAACATCTTATTAATTCCAAGAGTGGACTTAGCAAGAAACACTTATTTATTATTCATGGAATAATTAAATTCCAACTGGCCAGTTTCCGAATAATAAACCTTGTTCAAGCTCCTCTTGAGGACATTATCAAACGAGACTCACCTCGCGCACGATTCAACATAATAGCAATCCTAGCACCGCTAGATAATGATCACCACTACCCAGTATACCTGGATCGTTGGGTGACGAAAAACCCGCACCTTTGGTAAGTCAAAGTAGTAGATACTCAATATCGTATGCTCAATGCTAACGTACATTGATTAAGAAATAGATATTTATCAAGACCTCGTCTTTCAGTAGATAGCATAAAGACACGTCTTGCTGTTAGATCCATTCAGTGCTATACCACACCAACGTCATCTTATTTCAATAAGGTTTAGAAATAATCGGACTGACATTGCAACCTTTCACGATAGGTAGCCAAAGCCTATCTAGGTTGTGAAATTCTTCTTTTTCTTTTGCAAAGCATTGCAAAGAACCGACTGTAGTTACCTTAAAGTGGACGACGTCCATAACCAGTCTACTAAGCAAAAGACTTAGGCTTTGTTTACTTCTTATGCATTTGAATGTTTATAAAACATCTTCAAGCAAACACAATGTAATAATATATTGATTCTATTCGTGCGAAATGCTCGAATAATATTGAATCGGGTCAAAAGTGGATTGTAGAGTTTTTCCGTATACAAGCAAGATTCCTATTCGTGCGAATTTGCTCGAAACATGCTTTTCAGTATACTAAACCTAACAATCTTCCACTTATACTCAAAACATGCTTTCGAGTATACCCACTGCTAAAAACTCTCCCACTTATACACAAAGCAGATATTGGAGCTAGATATATCGAACTACCAATCATTTCACATCATGTTTGAAACATGTTGCCACAAAAGCATTTTTCTGTGAAAAATCTGCTTGGTTGTTCTCTGATAATATCTTTTCCATCACTATGTCTTTGCTGCGTACTTGATCTTTAATTAATTTTATCTCTCTATGTGATTGCTTAGCTTATGATCTCGTGTTCCTCTTGAGTTAGCCTTTGCTAGAATATAAATACTCATTGGCATACTCAAACTTACGATCAAAGCTACTAGGAGTATACTCCTAAGGTAAACACATATAACGAGGATGACTTACTCGATCACTAATTAGTCATAAGACTTAGTCAGTGTAACCCCAAGGACATTGCATGAATGACTGGCAAACTAGAATATAGCGATTAGTCTTTTTCAAGTACTATGGTATATTCATTACCTCAATCAAAGTCCTTTGCCATGGTTAATATGATATATACTTGCTATGCAAAAGCACAACTAATATCAAACTTAGTACACATCATAGCATACATGAGACATCTATCTGCAGAACTAGTCTCATAATTCTTGTTCTCACTAAGCGTCAAACGACATTTGACTAGAGACAAGACAATTCCATCTTGAAAGGTAGAAACCTTTGTATGGAAATTCTAATGCTAAAATGTTCCAAGCTATGTGTAGATATAGGATTCCTAAGAGAATCTCAACATTCTTTCTAGCAATCTTAAAGACTTTGGATGCTTAGAATGTAATTAGTTTCTCTATAATCCTTTATCTTAAACTGGGTAGACAGCCAGTTTCCTACGCTAGATGTCAATCTTAGTTATTTGCAACTTTTGTAGGTTTCATCATCATAGAGTACCAATAATACCATATTTAATGCACTTTCAACTTCCTTGTGCTTACTACACACTTAAAGAGCACATGTCAAATTCCAAACATTTGACAATCTCGACAAAACACTTATCTCTGATTTAGACGCTTGCCTAAGACCACAAGGTCTTCATAAGCTTCTAATCATGTGTTTCTTGCCCTCTATTACATACCTATTAGGATGTTCCATGTAGATGATTTCTTCAAGACTTCTATTAATAGAAAGCTGTTTTGACAATCATGATACATACATTCTAATTATGTAAGTGCTGATAGACAATAGGATCGAACAAATCTTGGCACAACGACAGCGAGAAGATGATATTTCTATTTGGGCATAGCCCATTGTCATTGTCTAGCCATTTGAGATCCACATTTACACTTGCAAATGTACTAGCTCCCACTGACTGACACAGCCTTTAGGTAGTATTGCAAGTCTTGTAAAACATGTTGTCTATCTAAGATTTTAGTTTGGAATCTATCACCTTTCCAAGGATGAATATCCAAATGAACCAATTATACATTGTAGTTAAAGGGATTATGTTCAAGTTAATCTAAGACCGAGTCTTTTGACACTCTTAGATCCATGAACTTGTCATGTTCCTGGGAACGCTCCCACTACGACATGGTTCTAACAATCTTAGGTGTTGAAGTTGATTTTATTAGTGCAAAAGTTTCCAATGGTATGACTCCTTGGTAATGTGGAAAATTCGATATCCCTCTTTGTCCTGAGAGTTATCACGCTGTTAGGCTTTTAGTTCCTCTCTTGATCTTCACACAAGAGTTCTATCTTTGAAGATTACAGAACTTATAATCTTACATCATTTGGGACAACCTTAAAACATGTCTGATCAATACTCAACTCCAATTACTTGGATACCTTTCCAACATGCATTGGAACAACATTACACCTTGAGAAGTGCTAGACTAGAGTCGCTCTAGTCCACAACTCATGTTTTGTAGAAGGTACTGATGATGGTAGTCTCTTTAAGGTGTATCTCGTTATATCTAACGCTTATCCCATCAATGATAAGATTTTCATGAGTACAATTCATCACTTGACCAAACTTGTCTTAGAAAGACTTCGATTCCTTCTTACATAACTATCCCATTCTTTGAAAGAATGCTTGGATTTAAAGGAGATTAGACTCCCACTACTGATCATAATCTATTCGTCTTCTTATGGTGCAAACCATTAAGACTTGCTTGTCTTTCTATGTCGCACTTCTATAAGTATCCTGAATCAAATGACTCTAACTCATAGTGCATCAGACAGACATTTTCGACTTTCAAGCTATTTAACAAATTGTTAAAATCTTGATAGTCTAGATCAGTTTGAACAATAACTAAGTATTTTCTTGGCCTTAAGACTAAGAGCCATAAACACTTTATCATTCATTGTTTAAGAAGTCGATGTGTTGTTTATTACTCAATCTTGTTGCATCTATATTGTTTCAACACTATGATGCCTTAAACATCAACCATAAAACAATAGTTGAGCATTAAAAGCTCCCACTGCAACAAAATCCTAACTGGATCAAGATCTCTTACTTAGAAGTTGCATTGTCATGTAAGTCATTGTCCTTCTGTAAAAGAGGTCAATCCAACTTACAAAGCATCTTCACTCGCTTTAGACAAACTTTGATGACAATTCAGGCTCTCTCATTTCCATATCTAGTCTTTTGTTCAAATGAACTAGGACTTAGAAAAAAAATGCAGCCTTCATGAATTCGTCATCTATCATGTTACTTTCCTCTAACAGTAATATAACGACTAATATTCTGAAGGTTTTCTACTTTTCAGTTAAACCTTCTTGTAGTCATTTCTTATTACTTTAGGCGATGACTTGAGTCAGAAAACTATTTGAGTGATCAAAAGATTCCTCAAAACATTCTGTCCCTCTAGGATATTCCAATAGAATCATCTTGACAGATTCTATTGATATCCAACTTTCATCGTCACTAACCAAGACTTGTCGTGCTACTTAAAAGAAAATAGCCTGACCTTATTCCTCAAAGAACTTGTCAAGTACATGCAAAAAGCATTCTCGAACAATCTTCGTAGAATTATGTCGAGGAAATGGAGGACATGAATTATTGAGTATAAACTCCCAGTTTTAGCGATGAGAATCTTATCCATTTACATTTCCAGTCCACATAATTTTGGCATTCGAGTTTATTCCATTAAGATCGCAGACAAAATATGAATGACATAATGAAGATTTGGCAAATAAACTTATTATCACATACTTATGCTCAATACATAATCGCAAATAACCACAAAACAATTATGTATCTTGCAACTGTAAAATTAAAATTTTGTACCCTCCAGAGGAAGTCAATACGCATTAAAATTTTACAATTTTACTGGTCACAACACCGACGAATAGTCCAGAGACCACAGAGTGGCATGGCCGCCTAATGTTGCCTAAGCAAGACCACCGAATTTAGCATTACAGAGTCTCATTTCTACAACACACTCCCATAACAATGCTCATGTGCTGCTAACAAGATCAAGCTATCTCATAAATTCTGTGTGAACTTCTGAATCTCGCAGTTTCTTAGGATTATTGTCCCCACAGAGCAGGTGGCGATAATATTGGAAACCACATTCTAGTTCATACTATTTATTTTCGAGAAATCCGCCCTCATGAACTCGCTATTTCTTAGGATTATTGTCCCCACAGAGCAGGTGGCGATAATATTAGAAAAAAGCTTCATAAATTGCAGACCAATTGATGGAGACCATATACAACGCACTTGTTGTAATTATCGCTTAGATATTTTATATGGTTTTTGCATAATTATCACATAAGCAGATAAAGCAGATAATCCACTTACAAAGATAAACACCAAATAAACAGATAAATCCATTTAATGCATGGAATTTAAACACACTGGATAATTAATGATAATTATTTAATCTAGTCAAGGGAGAATCAATTAAATAATTATGTTTTATCTTGGATAATTATTATCCTTAATCATTTAGGATTTATCAAGATAGTGTTAACTATCTAAATCCATTTAGGATCATTCTAGATTTTATTTTGATAAAATCAAATTCTTCAATTCAAGATAACGTTGATCTAGGATTGTCATTATTTAAATCGTTCTAGGATATTACTAGACAGAAACGATTCCAACATAATCCATACGATAAATAAAATCCAACCAACCAAGATTTATACAAATCTTAATTCTATTTAGAATAGATATCTAGAATATATCATACATTACTTAGGATTTCTTAGATAAATAAGTTTATCTAAATCCAATTAAATAAGGATTTTCTTATATATTATCTTTATCCTAATCTGTCTAGGATATAAATCCAAAAGATAAGGATAACTTGGATTAATGTTTATTTTAATCCATCTAAGATTTGTCTTAATAGAATTAAATCTATTCAAATCAATAGGATAAAATAAATTAATATAAATATTTATCATTATCATCTAAGATTTATCTTGGAATAAATCCATATAAATCCATAGAACTAGATAATCTTATATTGTAATTATTCAAATCTATCTAAGATTTACCTAGGAATAATTCCATATAAATCTATAAGATAAAATATTATATTATCACTATCCAAATCCAACTAGAATTTATCTATGAGTAAATTCATATAAATTCACAGGATAAGAATAAAATAATATTATCATTATCTAAATCCATCTAGGAAATATCTAGGAATAAATCCATATTAATCCGTAGGATATAGATAAATGATTAGATTATTATTTTCCAAATATAACTAGGATTTAATCCAGGAATAAAATCCATATAAATCCAATAAATAAGGAAAGAATCTAATTAATCCATGATTTGATATTAAATCAAATCTCATATAATATATAAAATCCACATAAGATATATTCAAATCTTATTTCCATATTTATCTTGAATTATTTCCAAAATTGAATCCAAGTATTTAGAAACCCTAATCAAAATTGGAAAGCGAAGTCACGGAACGAGACGATGCGACGTGGCGCAGGTTCCACCCGCGCGAGCGTCGCGCATAGGGTAAACCCTAATCTTGCGTCGTCGAACTCGAGTTCGGGAATCTGCCCGCAAAGGGCTCCCTGTTCACGAGCCGCTGAACGTCTCGATGGCAGATCGCGGCTGCTCTTGGTGCAGCTGCGTCGCTGCTGTCCGATCAGCTGTTCCTGCACTGCCTCGCTGCTGCGTCGTTGCTGTGGCAGCAACGTCGTCTCTGCAGCTGGTGCAAGATCGCTCGCACGTTGGTGATGCTGCTGCGTTGTTCCCGGCGCTGCCGCTGCATCGTCGTCACTGCTGTGACGTCGACTTTGTAGCAGCTGCTGCCCAACGCGAAACCTCCAACGCTGCTGCCCGGAACTCAGCTGGAATCGCTGCCGCTGCTGCTGCCGCAACGGACTGCCGCTGCATCTCCTCATCCGCTCCGATTCAGCGTTGCGACAATATGATTCGAATTGCCGTCTAATTGATTTAATTCACGTAAATCATAACAAAGCAATTAAGCGATTGGAAACGTCATGCAATTCGAAACACATAACATTATTATACGTGATGATTGAAAGCATAAAACCATGCATTCATTACAAAGATTTAATCATCACGATCTTGAATTAATCACTAAACAAAGTCAAAGCTTCATAAAAGAATTAATTCACGCAGCGGAATATAATTCGTAGTTAGACAAAACCACAACGAATATAAACATGCATTCAAGCAATTCACGTAACATGAAATTAATCCACATAATCAGAGCCAAAAATTGGCTCTGATACCAATTGTTGGGGTTTTGGAGCCCCTTGCACAGCGGAAGACTTGTACAAAACAAATAAATCAGACGTAGGATCTATTTGACAGATTATGAGATTAATCAATTCACATATTAACACATAATTGCATGCTAGAACGCAAATAATTCATGCTCATAGAATATAAATCCTAAACATGAATTCTACGGTTTAGAGTTACCGATTTGATTCTCCAAAGAATCGTCGATTGCTTGCGCCTTCTCCACGATGATCTTCAATACTAGACCACAGATCTTCTGACTGGTGTCCCGAACTGTATCCCGACATCAGGGTGGGCTGATCTTATCGAAACACTAGGACTCGAATAAAGAAGACAGAACTTTCTCACGGAGGAGGAGCTGAAAATCTCACGGAGGAGAAATTCTTGAAAAAAAAAATCGTCCTCTTCATAATAATAGAAGTGGACGAAATTTTCATACTGAAAATTAATTAATTTCTGTCTCATTTATTCTCCTATTTATAATAGTTCATATTGGGCCCAGTCAGGGATCTATGGAAGGCTTTGGATATGGGCTTCCCCAATTAGCATTTTATTAATTAAATTGAACCCACAATTTAATACAAGCTTATATTGGAATATTACGAGCAGCCACTACAGACGTAATATTGAACTCCCCATCCAAATCCGAAATTACAAGTAATCCGGGTTTCCATTTTGTTTATTATTATTTATTTCTCGCGCTTAAGATAGAAATGTCCATTAATTAATTAAAGTCTGCTATGGACTTAATTAATTAACATCTTATTAATTCCAAGAGTGGACTTAGCAAGAAACACTTATTTATTATTCATGGAATAATTAAATTCCAACTGGCCAGTTTCCGAATAATAAAACCTTGTTCAAGCTCCTCTTGAGGACATTATCAAACGAGACTCACCTCGCGCACGATTCAACATAATAGCAATCCTAGCACCGCTATATAATGATCACCACTACCCAGTATACATGGATCGTTGGGTGATGAAAAACCCGCACCTTTGGTAAGTCAAAGTAGTAGATACTCAATATCGTATGCTCAATGCTAACGTACATTGATTAAGAAATAGATATTTATCAAGACCTCGTCTTTCAGTAGATAGCATAAAGACACGTCTTGCTATTAGATCCAATCAGTGCTATACCACACCAACGTCATCTTATTTCAATAAGGCTTAGAAATAATCGGACTGACATTGCAACCTTTCACGATAGGTAGCCAAAGCCTATCTAGGTTGTGAAATTCTTCTTTTTCTTTTGCAAAGCATTGCATAGAACCGACTATAGTTACCTTAAAGTGGACGACGTCCATAACCAGTCTACTAAGCAAAAGACTTAGGCTTTGTTTACTTCTTATGCATTTGAATGTTTATAAAACATCTTCAAGCAAACACAATGTAATAATATATTGATTCTATTCGTGCGAAATGCTCGAATAATATTGAATCGGGTCAAAAGTGGATTGTAGAGTTTTTCCGTATACAAGCAAGATTCCTATTCGTGCGAATTTGCTCGAAACATGCTTTTCAGTATACTAAACCTAACAATCTTCCACTTATACTCAAAACATGCTTTCGAGTATACCCACTGCTAAAAACTCTCCCACTTATACACAAAGCAGATATTGGAGCTAGATATATCGAACTACCAATCATTTCACATCATGTTTGAAACATGTTGCCACAAAAGCATTTTTCTGTGAAAAATCTGCTTGGTTGTTCTCTGATAATATCTTTTCCATCACTATGTCTTTGCTGCGTACTTGATCTTTAATTAATTTTATCTCTCTATGTGATTGCTTAGCTTATGATCTCGTGTTCCTCTTGAGTTAGCCTTTGCTAGAATATAAATACTCATTGGCATACTCAAACTTACGATCAAAGCTACTAGGAGTATACTCCTAAGGTAAACACATATAACGAGGATGACTTACTCGATCACTAATTAGTCATAAGACTTAGTCAGTGTAACCCCAAGGACATTGCATGAATGACTGGCAAACTAGAATATAGCGATTAGTCTTTTTCAAGTACTATGGTATATTCATTACCTCAATCAAAGTCCTTTGCCATGGTTAATATGATATATACTTGCTATGCAAAAGCACAACTAATATCAAACTTAGTACACATCATAGCATACATGAGACATCTATCTGCAGAACTAGTCTCATAATTCTTGTTCTCACTAAGCGTCAAACGACATTTGACTAGAGACAAGACAATTCCATCTTGAAAGGTAGAAACCTTTGTATGGAAATTCTAATGCTAAAATGTTCCAAGCTATGTGTAGATATAGGATTCCTAAGAGAATCTCAACATTCTTTCTAGCAATCTTAAAGACTTTGGATGCTTAGAATGTAATTAGTTTCTCTATAATCCTTTATCTTAAACTGGGTAGACAACCAGTTTCCTACGCTAGATGCCAATCTTAGTTGTTTGCAACTTTTGTAGGTTTCATCATCATAGAGTACCAATAATACCATATTTAATGCACTTTCAACTTCCTTGTGCTTACTACACACTTAAAGAGCACATGTCAAATTCTAAACATTTGACAATCTCGACAAAACACTTATCTCTGATTTAGATGCTTGCCTAAGACCACAAGGTCTTCATAAGCTTCTAATCATGTGTTTCTTGCCCTCTATTACATACCTATTAGGATGTTCCATGTAGATGATTTCTTCAAGACTTCTATTAATAGAAAGCTGTTTTGACAATCATGATACATACATTCTAATTATGTAAGTGCTGATAGACAATAGGATCGAACAAATCTTGGCACAACGACAGCGAGAAGATGATATTTCTATTTGGGCATAGCCCATTGTCATTGTCTAGCCATTTGAGATCCACATTTACACTTGCAAATGTACTAGCTCCCACTGACTGACACAGCCTTTAGGTAGTATTGCAAGTCTTGTAAAACATGTTGTCTATCTAAGATTTTAGTTTGGAATCTATCACCTTTCCAAGGATGAATATCCAAATGAACCAATTATACATTGTAGTTAAAGGGATTATGTTCAGGTTAATCTAAGACCGAGTCTTTCGACACTCTTAGACCCATGAACTTGATATGTTCCTAGGAACGCTCCCACTACGACATGGTTCTTACAATCTTAGGTGTTGAAGTTGATTTTATTAGTGCAAAAGTTTCCAATGGTATGACTCCTTGGTAATGTGGAAAATTCGATATCTCTCTTTGTCCTGAGAGTTATCACGCTGTTAAGCTTTTAGTTCCTCTCTTGATCTTCATACAAGAGTTCTATCTTTGAAGATTACAGAACTTATAATCTTATATCATTTGGGACAACCTTAAAACATGTCTGATCAATACTCAACTCCAATTACTTGGATACCTTTCCAACATGCATTGGAACAACATTACACTTTGAGATGTGCTAGACTAGAGTCGCTCTAGTCCACAACTCGTGTTTTGTAGAAGGTACTGAGGATGGTAGTCTCTTTAAGGTGTATCTCGTTATATCTAAAACTTATCCCATCAATGATAAGATTTTCATGAGTACAACTCATCACTTGATCAAACTTGTCTTAGAAAGACTTCGATTCCTTCTTACATAACTATCCCATTCTTTGAAAGAATGCTTGGATTCGTTAATGGAGATTAGACTCCCACTACTGATCATAACCCATTGCTCGTCTTCTTATGGTGTAAACCATTAAGACTTGCTAGTCTTTCTATGTCGCACTTGTATAAGTTTTCTGAATCATAGAATTCTAACTCATAGTGCATCAGATAGACATTCTTGACTTTCAAGCTATTTAACAAACAAATTGTTAAAAACTTGATAGTCTAGATCAGTTTGAACAATAACTAAGTATTTTCTTGGCCTTAAGACTAAGAGCCATAAATACTTTATCATTCATTGTTTAAGAAGTTGATGTGTTGTTTATTACTCAATCTTGTTGCATCTATAATGTTTCAACACTATGATGCCTTAAACATCAACCATAAAACAATAGTTGAGCATTAAAAGCTCCCACTGCAACAAAATCCTAACTGGATCAAGATCTCTTACTTAGAAGTTGCATTGTCATGTAAGTCATTGTCCTTCTGTAAAAGAGGTCAATCCAACTTACAAAGCATCTTCACTCGCTTTAGACAAACTTTGATGACAATTCAGGCTCTCCCATTTCCATATCTAGTCTTTTGTTCAAATGAACTAGGACTTAGAAAAAAAATGCAGCCTTCATGAATTCGTCATCTATCATGTTACTTTCCTCTAACAGTAATATAACGACTAATATTCTGAAGGTTTTCTACTTTTCAGTTAAACCTTCTTGTAGTCATTTCTTATTACTTTAGGCGATGACTTGAGTCAGAAAACTATTTGAGTGATCAAAAGATTCCTCAAAACATTCTGTCCCTCTAGGATATTCCAATAGAATCATCTTGACAGATTCTATTGATATCCAACTTTCATCGTCACTAACCAAGACTTGTCGTGCTACTTAAAAGAAAATAGCCTGACCTTATTCCTCAAAGAACTTGTCAAGTACATGCAAAAAGCATTCTCGAACAATCTTCGTAGAATTATGTCGAGGAAATGGAGGACATGAATTATTGAGTATAAACTCCCAGTTTTAGCGATGAGAATCTTATCCATTTACATTTCCAGTCCACATAATTTTGGCATTCGAGTTTATTCCATTAAGATCGCAGACAAAATATGAATGACATAATGAAGATTTGGCAAATAAACTTATTATCACATACTTATGCTCAATACATAATCGCAAATAACCACAAAACAATTATGTATCTTGCAACTGTAAAATTAAAATTTTGTACCCTCCAGAGGAAGTCAATACGCATTAAAATTTTACAATTTTACTGGTCACAACACCGACGAATAGTCCAGAGACCACAGAGTGGCATGGCCGCCTAATGTTGCCTAAGCAAGACCACCGAATTTAGCATTACAGAGTCTCATTTCTACAACACACTCCCATAACAATGCTCATGTGCTGCTAACAAGATCAAGCTATCTCATAAATTCTGTGTGAACTTCTGAATCTCGCAGTTTCTTAGGATTATTGTCCCCACAGAGCAGGTGGCGATAATATTGAAAACCACATTCTAGTTCATACTATTTATTTTCGAGAAATCCGCCCTCATGAACTCGCTATTTCTTAGGATTATTGTCCCCACAGAGCAGGTGGCGATAATATTAGAAAAAAGCTTCATAAATTGCAGACCAATTGATGGAGACCATATACAACGCACTTGTTGTAATTATCGCTTAGATATTTTATATGGTTTTTGCATAATTATCACATAAGCAGATAAAGCAGATAATCCACTTACAAAGATAAACACCAAATAAACAGATAAATCCATTTAATGCATGGAATTTAAACACACTGGATAATTAATGATAATTATTTAATCTAGTCAAGGGAGAATCAATTAAATAATTATGTTTTATCTTGGATAATTATTATCCTTAATCATTTAGGATTTATCAAGATAGTGTTAACTATCTAAATCCATTTAGGATCATTCTAGATTTTATTTTGATAAAATCAAATTCTTCAATTCAAGATAACGTTGATCTAGGATTGTCATTATTTAAATCGTTCTAGGATATTACTAGACAGAAACGATTCCAACATAATCCATACGATAAATAAAATCCAACCAACCAAGATTTATACAAATCTTAATTCTATTTAGAATAGATATCTAGAATATATCATACATTACTTAGGATTTCTTAGATAAATAAGTTTATCTAAATCCAATTAAATAAGGATTTTCTTATATATTATCTTTATCCTAATCTGTCTAGGATATAAATCCAAAAGATAAGGATAACTTGGATTAATGTTTATTTTAATCCATCTAAGATTTGTCTTAATAGAATTAAATCTATTCAAATCAATAGGATAAAATAAATTAATATAAATATTTATCATTATCATCTAAGATTTATCTTGGAATAAATCCATATAAATCCATAGAACTAGATAATCTTATATTGTAATTATTCAAATCTATCTAAGATTTACCTAGGAATAATTCCATATAAATCTATAAGATAAAATATTATATTATCACTATCCAAATCCAACTAGAATTTATCTATGAGTAAATTCATATAAATTCACAGGATAAGAATAAAATAATATTATCATTATCTAAATCCATCTAGGAAATATCTAGGAATAAATCCATATTAATCCGTAGGATATAGATAAATGATTAGATTATTATTTTCCAAATATAACTAGGATTTAATCCAGGAATAAAATCCATATAAATCCAATAAATAAGGAAAGAATCTAATTAATCCATGATTTGATATTAAATCAAATCTCATATAATATATAAAATCCACATAAGATATATTCAAATCTTATTTCCATATTTATCTTGAATTATTTCCAAAATTGAATCCAAGTATTTAGAAACCCTAATCAAAATTGGAAAGCGAAGTCACGGAACGAGACGATGCGACGTGGCGCAGGTTCCACCCGCGCGAGCGTCGCGCATAGGGTAAACCCTAATCTTGCGTCGTCGAACTCGAGTTCGGGAATCTGCCCGCAAAGGGCTCCCTGTTCACGAGCCGCTGAACGTCTCGATGGCAGATCGCGGCTGCTCTTGGTGCAGCTGCGTCGCTGCTGTCCGATCAGCTGTTCCTGCACTGCCTCGCTGCTGCGTCGTTGCTGTGGCAGCAACGTCGTCTCTGCAGCTGGTGCAAGATCGCTCGCACGTTGGTGATGCTGCTGCGTTGTTCCCGGCGCTGCCGCTGCATCGTCGTCACTGCTGTGACGTCGACTTTGTAGCAGCTGCTGCCCAACGCGAAACCTCCAACGCTGCTGCCCGGAACTCAGCTGGAATCGCTGCCGCTGCTGCTGCCGCAACGGACTGCCGCTGCATCTCCTCATCCGCTCCGATTCAGCGTTGCGACAATATGATTCGAATTGCCGTCTAATTGATTTAATTCACGTAAATCATAACAAAGCAATTAAGCGATTGGAAACGTCATGCAATTCGAAACACATAACATTATTATACGTGATGATTGAAAGCATAAAACCATGCATTCATTACAAAGATTTAATCATCACGATCTTGAATTAATCACTAAACAAAGTCAAAGCTTCATAAAAGAATTAATTCACGCAGCGGAATATAATTCGTAGTTAGACAAAACCACAACGAATATAAACATGCATTCAAGCAATTCACGTAACATGAAATTAATCCACATAATCAGAGCCAAAAATTGGCTCTGATACCAATTGTTGGGGTTTTGGAGCCCCTTGCACAGCGGAAGACTTGTACAAAACAAATAAATCAGACGTAGGATCTATTTGACAGATTATGAGATTAATCAATTCACATATTAACACATAATTGCATGCTAGAACGCAAATAATTCATGCTCATAGAATATAAATCCTAAACATGAATTCTACGGTTTAGAGTTACCGATTTGATTCTCCAAAGAATCGTCGATTGCTTGCGCCTTCTCCACGATGATCTTCAATACTAGACCACAGATCTTCTGACTGGTGTCCCGAACTGTATCCCGACATCAGGGTGGGCTGATCTTATCGAAACACTAGGACTCGAATAAAGAAGACAGAACTTTCTCACGGAGGAGGAGCTGAAAATCTCACGGAGGAGAAATTCTTGAAAAAAAAAATCGTCCTCTTCATAATAATAGAAGTGGACGAAATTTTCATACTGAAAATTAATTAATTTCTGTCTCATTTATTCTCCTATTTATAATAGTTCATATTGGGCCCAGTCAGGGATCTATGGAAGGCTTTGGATATGGGCTTCCCCAATTAGCATTTTATTAATTAAATTGAACCCACAATTTAATACAAGCTTATATTGGAATATTACGAGCAGCCACTACAGACGTAATATTGAACTCCCCATCCAAATCCGAAATTACAAGTAATCCGGGTTTCCATTTTGTTTATTATTATTTATTTCTCGCGCTTAAGATAGAAATGTCCATTAATTAATTAAAGTCTGCTATGGACTTAATTAATTAACATCTTATTAATTCCAAGAGTGGACTTAGCAAGAAACACTTATTTATTATTCATGGAATAATTAAATTCCAACTGGCCAGTTTCCGAATAATAAAACCTTGTTCAAGCTCCTCTTGAGGACATTATCAAACGAGACTCACCTCGCGCACGATTCAACATAATAGCAATCCTAGCACCGCTAGATAATGATCACCACTACCCAGTATACCTGGATCGTTGGGTGACGAAAAACCCGCACCTTTGGTAAGTCAAAGTAGTAGATACTCAATATCGTATGCTCAATGCTAACGTACATTGATTAAGAAATAGATATTTATCAAGACCTCGTCTTTCAGTAGATAGCATAAAGACACGTCTTGCTGTTAGATCCATTCAGTGCTATACCACACCAACGTCATCTTATTTCAATAAGGTTTAGAAATAATCGGACTGACATTGCAACCTTTCACGATAGGTAGCCAAAGCCTATCTAGGTTGTGAAATTCTTCTTTTTCTTTTGCAAAGCATTGCATAGAACCGACTGTAGTTACCTTAAAGTGGACGACGTCCACAACCAGTCTACTAAGCAAAAGACTTAGGCTTTGTTTACTTCTTATGCATTTGAATGTTTATAAAACATCTTATAAACGCACAAGCAAACACAATGTAATAATATACTGATTCTATTCGTGCGAAATGCTCGAATAATACTGAATCGGGTCAAAAGTGGATTGTAGAGTTTTTCCGTATACAAGCAAGATTCCTATTCGTGCGAATTTGCTCGAAACATGCTTTTCAGTATACTAAACCTAACACTTAGCACCATCAAATTTCTTCTTGAACTTAGGTTTCTTGAACTTCTTAATGTACAAACTCTTTGTTGCACTTTCTTGCAGCCTTGAAGATCCCTTCTGTAATTCTTTTACTCTTAATGCAGCCTTCACTTCAGATAAGGTGATGGTTTTCTCCCTCCCATACACCATGGCATCACGAAGATGATCAAAACTCTTCGGTAAAGCATTGAGCAACAAAATGACTTGATCTTCATCTCCTATAGTAACATCAATATTTTCAAGATCATCAATCATCTTGGAAAACTCATCCATCTGTTCACAAACATCTTTGTCTTCCTGGAACCTATAAGCGTACAACCTCTGCTTCATGCACAGCCTATTCGCCAGAGATCGAGTCAAATAAAGACTCTCCAACTTGGCTATAACGCCTGCTGCAGTGGTTTCCTTAGCCACTTCTCGAAGGACTTTGTCGCCTAAACACAGGATCACAACACTATGAGCCTTTGCTTGAATTTCTGCCAATTTCGCTGCAGCTTTCTCATCCAACTCGACCTTCTCTTCTTCACCTTCCTTTTTTTCTTTTCGAGCGCAGCAGACAACCCCTGCTGAATCAGCATTGCACGAATTTTCATTCGCCAAAGCCTAAAGTCGTTCGAACCAGTGAATTTTTCAGCCTCCAGTCTTGACGTAGCCATTCTTCAAACAGATGGCGTGCAGCAACAGAAATAGCCTCAAAAACCCAGAAACACAATTGCAATCGCCCAAGCTCTGTTCTTCGTTTCCCACAGACAGCGCCACTTGTTATAGAATCAAGAAAGAATAGCAAGAACGAGCTATGATTGCAACGAAGTAAAGAACGTGATTTGTAAAGTAGTATGGAGTAATACTTGTAGTTTTTGAGAAAACAACGAAAACTCTTATTCAAATTTGATGGAACTGATACATTTTTTAATCTCTACTAACTTCAAGAAGAAGTAGTATATATGTAATGCAACGAATACAACATAACTGCTCTCAACAAACTATTGAGCTACACTAAGACTTCACAACTAACTATAACCGAAAGAGGTTATGAGCTCCAACGGCTCTATCTTGATCCAACAACGGCTCTCTCTTAATCAAGTTGTAGTTATGTCTCTCTCTTGATCAAGTTGTAGTTATGGTTCTCTCTTGATCAAGCTGTAGCTGAGCCCGTGGGTTCACTCTTACAGAAGATGATGAGATGATTGAATGTGAATACCATCTGTGTTGGGGCTATTTTCAGGGGACTCAATAATCACATTTTCAATGATGAAATCGTTGCACCCTTTCACCAGCATATGTGTTTGGGCACTATTTATAAACTTCACATTCCTACCGCTACTATCGTTGCACCCTAAAAACTTCCACTCCTGTTTACAATTACATGTACTAGTACTTATTATTCAGTGGCGGACCCAGAAAATACAAGGTAAAACATGTGCAATTACCCGTTGTGAAAGCATAACTTACCGTTGGAGCTAAAGTTGTGCAATTTTCCTGAAAATACGAGGAACATTAACAACATTACAAACTTGTGATGCACTTGATAAAATTGAATCAAACAACTTAGAAGAATTTATGAAAGCATGTACCAAAAGACTGATCCCACCAAGAGTTGCCTTTCCCATCAACAACGGCATAGCCATCGATATTCGTAAATGCCACCCATTGACTTGCATCTCTCTCATCCCACAAGCTTGGTGACTCTGGTGCTATCATTGTCCCTAAAATCTTCCTATCCACAACATTAGTCTTACCATTACAAAATCATGAATTTGTACTAATTTACTAGAATAATACTACATGGATATAGATAAGGTACCGAGAAATTGATGAACGTAGGATTGCAAGGGCTGCGAAAGATGAGGGGGTGAACTAGGAATATGGTCTCCGGCGGAACATATACTGTTGCAGATTGAAGTGAAGAACTACAAGCTGCATCCCATGCCTCTACAAATGCCTACATTTGTAAATATTAGTCATAATATAATTAAAATGAAAGAGTAGTTCTATAAATTACCTGTGAATCATCTGTGGCTCCATAGTTGATGACATCGAAATAAGGTTCATCAATGCCGCAGGTAACGATTGGTGAAGACGACGAAGCGAACACCAATAACAACACTCCAATCACAACATCCTACACATGGAGTACAACTTAATTATACATAGATATGGATTAAACATTTTGATTTTTTAGTTGTAACATGGAGTACAAATTATCACCATGGATTATGCCAAACTAATACAAAATGTTGATTGCTGGCTCGCTGCTGCCCTTCTCTCTATCTCTCTCATTCTCACACACACACACACACACATATATATATAATACTTCAATATGCAATGATTTAAGAATCAGATTGTGTGATCCTAAATTAATTTTCTTATGCCAAATATTTTATTGGGTGTATTAGTATATACTTATGCCAAATATTGCATTGGACATATTATATAAATTGAACAAGTAGTAGACAAGAATTAGAGGGAAGAGGAGATTGAGATATAACCGTTGTATGAATCAGAAAAATGTTTTGGCTCGTGAAAACTATAGGACAAGTCACAAGTTTCAAGATTTCAGTTCTTTAAGTAATTACAGGGACAAAAGCTCTTTCACTAGTCACTATTATTTTTTTTCCTTTTTTTGGGAACCTGCTAAAAAATTTATTCCTACTCCCTCGATTCCAAATATTTAGTGTTGTGCTTCATTAGACATTTAGATATACTCCATGTATCATTTATATGCCGCATAGTCATTGTAACACTGGCTAGTTAGTAGTTAGAGCATCCGCAATGGAGCCCATCTCGGCGGACGTCCGACCGGCGTGCCGGACGTCCGCGCGGGACGTCCGCCATTGTGCAAGGGTGACGCGGATACGGCCGTCCGCTGCGGACACCGGAGTTCCGCGGCGTTCCCGGGACGTCCGTCGCTACGTCCTTGCGGACGTCCGCCATTGCGTTGACCGCGCGGACGTCCTGATTATTTTATATTTTTTTGGAAAATTCTATAAATACGGCTCGTTGAATTTCATTTCATTCGCACCACTTGTATTAACGAGTATCTCTCTCTACGTTTCTTTTATATATCCAGAATGACTAGTAGTGGTAGTGGTAGTGGTGCGGGCGGTAGCGGTGCGGGTGGTAGTGGTGGGGGTATGATGACATTATGAGGCGAATTCATGCACGTGTGCGGGAGGCAGCGGAGAGGGAGATACAGACGGCCTTGGCGCCGGCGGTACCTCGACCCATCCATCGTAGATCTATAGTACCCTGGGACCACCTCACTGCACACCGTCGGTTGTACGAGGATTACTTCGCTCCGGAGCCACGATTTGGGGAGAACGTGTTCCGGAGACGTTTTAGGATGCATCGTCCACTCTTTCTGCGTATCGTGGGCGCTTTAGAGCGTCGATACGGGTATTTCAGGGTGCGGGAGGATGCGGCTGGTAAACCCGGCCACACGCCGATTCAGAAGTGCACTGCCGCAATGAGGCAGCTGGCATACAGAGGCATGGCCAACATGTTCGATGAGTACCTCCACATCAGCGAGACGACTGCCCGCGATTGCCTTAAGTATTTTTATCAGGGCGTTAGGGAGATATTCGGGGATAGGTATCTTTAGAAGCCTACCCCCGAAGATTGTCAGGCCCTCCTAGATATGCACGGGACTCAGCACGGGTTTCCGGGGATGCTAGGCAGCATAGATTGTATGCATAGGGAGTGGAAGAACTGCCCCGCTTCCTGGAAAGGGGTGTACACTACGGGTTTCAAGGGCAAGAATCCCACGATGATCCTTGAAGCGGTAGCTGACTACCGGCTATGGATTTGGCATGCCTATTTTGGAGTAGCCGGGTCGAACAACGACATCAAAGTCCTCCAGTCGTCGCCCCTTTTCAACGACCAGTGCATGGGCGTCGGTCCGGCCGTCAATTTCGTCGCCAATGGCAACCAGCACAACATGGGCTATTATTTGGCTGATGGGATATACCCTATGTGGCCCGTCTTTGTGAAGACGATCAGATGCCCAACAGAAGAAAAGAAGGTATATTTTGCGAGTCGTCAGGAGGCAGCGCGCAAGGATGTGGAACGGGCATTTGGTGTGCTCCAGAGTCGATGGGCGGCAGTGAAGGGTCCATCACGGCTGTGGTATGCTGAGAGCATCGCCGATATCATGTACGCATGTATTATCATGCATAACATGATTGTCGAAGATGAAGGTCCAACACTGACTGATTGGGCCAATGATGATGCTGATGGTGCGGGTCCAAGCCACGGCGTTGTCACCGGCAATGTACGTATGGGTATACCCCATGACGAGATCGAGCGAGTCCGTGCATTTGCCGACATACGCCAAAAACAAGCTCATATTCGACTCCAGGACGATATAATTGAAGAAGTATGGCAGCGAAGGGGTCGTCGTAGATGAAATTTTTATTTGTTGAAATGTACTTTTTTAGTTTTTTTTTAAATGTACCTTTCTTTTTTTTTATTTAATGAAATTTTTATTCCGTAATCGTTCCGTAAATTATTTAATTCCGTAAATTATTTAATTTGGTGAATTGTGAATTTTTATTAATGAAATTTTTAGTCCTTGGGGATATCCGTCACTGTGCAGTGGAAAGTCCTTATGACGTGGCAGTGCAGTGGGAAGTCTTTATGACGTGGCAGAAGGTGTTTTTTGGATGTTCGCGGAGATGTCCGCCGGGACATCCGCACCACTGAGAATGCTCTTAGGGCATCCCCAACGGTGGTGGAATGCTGCTCGTCCGTCCTTGCCGCTGGCAAGGACGCGCTCCGCCGCTGACGTGCTCTTGCCGCTGGCACGGACGTGCTCTTGGCCGTGCTCTTAGCTAAGAGCACAAGGCGTCGACGTGGCATGCTCTGATTGGCCCGTTGATTTATCATTTATTATTATTATTTTTTTAAAAAAATCGGAAAAATCTGAAAATTTCAAAATTAATTAAAAAAATATTGTCTCACTTCCTAATATAATATATCCATTTTTTTCACACTTTAAATTTTTTTTTCCATCATTTTTACATTAAAATTCATACTTTCATCTATAAATACTCTCATTTCAAACACAAAAAATGACACTATACTAAACAACTCTCTCAATCTCAATTTTTAGGATTTTGATTATGTAATTTTTAATTTTTAGGAGTTTAATTATGTTATTTTTAATTTTTAGGATTTTAATTATGTCTTTTTTATTTTATTTGTAATTTGTATTATTTATTGTGGTTTTTTAATGAATTTTAATATTATGGAAATGTTTTTGTTTAATTGAATTTTAAATTGAATTGTGCTCGTCCTTGCGGAAGAGGGTGCTGTGCTCTTGCCAGAGAGCATGCAGAAAAAGTGGGGCCGGGCCCACAACCGTGCCGCTGGCAAGAGCACGGTTGTGGATGCTCTGCTCTTAGTGTTGTTTCATGTTACTGTTTATTTTTTCCTTCTATTGAACAAGTAAATTTTAATTTTGTTTTCTTGGAAACGGGGAGCGATAGAGTGCGAGTATTAAGCCTAACTATTGGAGTGTATTAATGGAGAATGATGTCCATCTCATTAAAGAGTAACAATTTACCGAAAATAAAAATAGACTATTTTTATTAGACACGGACTAAATAAGAAAGAATCTCTATTTTTGTAGGATGAAGAAAAATATTATTCTTAATTTATGAAATTCACTAGATTTTAATTAAATTGTACTATAATTTTATTGACTATTATCTCTTTACTTATTTACTTTTTAGTTTCGGACAATAATTAATTAGAAAATGATAGAGAAATTTTATTTGGACATTTGTTGAAAGATGAGATATTTTAGCTGAAAATGGTTAATATAAATATCAAGATCAAAATATCGGAAGCAGAGGGGCCTTTTAGTAAATGAGGAAACCTTATCTCTTTGAGCATCTATCTATGCTATATGATACAGTGAGTATGCAGTGGTGTGTGGAGGGAGAAGTAGAACACAAATCATCCACATTCTTAACAAATGGCACTCTCTCTTTGTTCATCCACTCGTATGTCCTTCAACACCACTCCTAAAACTGGTACCTCTCTCTCTCTCTCTCTCTTCGTTTTGCTTCTTTTCTATCGGTATCAGTTTGCGAGTACATAACTTTACCCCAAAATCACGTTCATAAAATCAAAATTGATGAATTTATTGGGAAGAGGCTTTATCAGCACATAAAAGCGCAAAGCTAGATTAAAATAGCGCAATTGTCTCGTTTATTATGAAATTCGAGTTATAAATAACGCAGTGGGCATATTGCGTAATGAACTTATGAAATTTGATTTGTTTTGGAATTGCAGGTCTTATTAGTGACAGATTTACTAGTGGGAGAGTGAATTGGATTACGGATGCCACCAACACCTCCAATAATGCTTCTTTCCAACCTTTAAAAGCTACTGTGAGTGTAAATGTTGTGTTGATTTGTACCTCACTGTCACTGGATAATGATTTGTCTGTGGATGCATTGTTTAAGCTACATAATGTTGTAAATTAAAATGTTTTTTACAGTCTTATGTCAATTTTTGATTCCAATACTTGCTACCACAATGCCTAATTTTAGGTTAATTCTGCATTTCCCTTATCTTTTACTTCTCCTCCGAGTTGATTTGATTCTAGTAATGTGACTTAGGCTTTGATATATTTATATGCAGCCCGAGGACGACAAGAAGACGGCCCCGGCCAAAGTAGCTAGCATACTCTGTCAGGATTGTGAGGGCAATGGTAAGTGAAACATGATTTGATATACTTTATTCTAGGCCTAATATTGCTTCATGAATTCATAGGGAAGCATAATATTTCTTCCCTGTCTCACAATATTTTTAGGTGCTAAACAATGTGGGCAATGCAAGGGCACTGGAATCAATTCAGTGGATCACTTCAATGGACAGTACAAAGCTGGCGCCTCTTGTTGGCTTTGCAGGTATATCACTATAAATAATTAGCATCATCTCTGTGCCAAAACACAGTTTCTTGGCTTTCAAATTCCTGATACTGTATCCGCACTTTTGATTGATCTGAACTGGTTCATAACTTAAGTCTGAAAGCAATGTTGTAAAGCAATCAGCACAATCTCCAAAATGAGAATGATATATTCAATGAGTTTCTGATTCAAATATGTTGGATACTGATCTCAAGTCTTGGACAGGGGGAAGAGGGAGGTCCTGTGCGGTAGCTGCAACGGTGCTGGATTTCTTGGTGGTTTCTTGAGCTCGTTAGAGGATTAGCATATGCATCTTCGATCATCTTGATTTTAGCGTATCTTCGATAACACAGCCAACAGTGATATGTAGTGCATTGAGTATGTTAATTACTTGTACTTGTTCAAGAGATCAATTTTATCCTTTGATCCAACCGTCTATTTTATGCCATTGCATTTATTTACGATACACCTTTCCTGTTTGTTGAAAATTGTGGACAAGAATATTGGCGCACAGTAGATTAATATTGACAAAGTATTTTATAACTAAAGTTGTGATTTACGTCCAGTATTTGTTCTTCCTATGGATCATCAAATTATTAATTTTTGTAAGACTATCCAAACATTCGAATTTAGCACTTTTGTATTTATTCATTTTGTGTTTTTTTGGTTTACATCATGAGGATTGAGGGGAATCGATATAATTTGCGCAACATGATTTCTACTAGAGTCATTTCTGCTTTATTTGCGGGATTACACATTACACTACTGGATAGGTAAAATCATAGTAGTAAAATTTTTGGTTTACATATCCTGAAATTTTAGATCAAATTCATTTTTGACAAACAAAAGAGAGAATAAAGTTTGAATGTCAAAAAATGCTAAAGGATTTCGGTCCCAAAATTAATTAAAAAGGTGAAGAGATACCAAAATTACCTATAGTTTTTTAGAGATATCCCAAGATATTTTTTAAGTTTTGAGACCTAAATTTGTTCAATCCTCAAAATCAAGGACCAAGTAGTTCACTCAAAATAAAAATAATGCATAATTATTTGGATAGGGAGGTAGGAATGCTCTGTTCATGCCAGAAAAAATTATCGGGATCAACTTGGGACTTGACCTGCACCAATCTCTCAAAATTGCTCTTGTCATACTTACTCCCCCATTTCACAGCATCAACGGAGGTGCGGTTAACGTCGTTCATCCCAATCTCGTCGTCTCTCAAGTTAACATAAGCCTCCCTCGGATTCATAGAGACGTACTGTGCCATGTAGTCGTAGAGCTTGCTTATCCACTCGTACCTCTTCCCCACCTCCTCTTCATCGCTCCGCCATCTCCGATATTCTATAATAGAGCTCGCCGATCGTGGCGCCGGCCTGCGCCCACGCCGTCTCCGAGCCGATGTCAACGTTGACGGTGCAGAGCTTTCCGAGGTCGAGGAGGATGAATGGCGGCGCCGATTTCCGATGTGTAGGAGAGGCCTTCTGTTAAGGGTGTTTCCCTTAACAAGCACCGGCGGCGAGTTCGCTCGGCGGTGGAGATAAATTTCCAGCGACCAACAGGCTCGGCGGACGATTGCAGAGTTTCTGTGCGCGGGAGTCGCTCCTGTCGGGCAGATAACTCGGCGATTGATAGAATACTCCGGCGTCCAATTAGGATCGGCGGAGGGAATCCAAAATTAGGATTGGAAAACACACGTTATCTTTGAGGGAGAAAATATTTCATTCATTGATTGAATGAATAAAAAAGATAACAGTCTATCCTATTTATAATGCTACTGACTTAATGAACAAGAAAACAAAGATATAGAAAAAGATATGCTAAATCCCTATAATATCTAAACTAAATAATAATAATAGAGGTTCGTATCAATTCCCCCACGGTTAAAATTCATCTTGTCCTCAAGGTGGGAACCACGAAGCAAAAAGGAGAGTTGAAAGCAGAAGCTTCGGCGAGGCAACTCCTCCTGGATCAAACACACACCGAACAGATGAACGTCTCTCTTCTTCACTTCCATAAAAAATCAACAAAGGAGACCCAACTTTGTCGGAAAAATTCTTTGCCAAATCAAAAAGCTTGTCCATGCCTCCCAGAATGCCCAAGCATGGCATGTCATTACTCGGAGGGATCAACCTTGCATCTTTGTCGAGCGATGTTGATCGATGATTCATACTTGGAACATCACCGACATTCAAATCCACATAGACACAAGCAATTACGGGCAAATCGGTGTAAGCACCATCTCCTTTCTTGCCCCAACAATTTCCAACAACATTTTTGGATGACACTTGAACAACATTGAGTGAGGCGATTATCTTCTCCACTTCACCAATAGAACCATCCTCCTCTTTATCTTCTAACAATGTCTCCTCCTTTTCACCAATCTTCTCATCATATACCCCAACGAGCACTTACGGTGGCTCACTGTCGTTCTTGACAATCCCTTTGTTCTTGACGAACTCTCCAGGGGACTCGTTGTTTGGAACATCAAGAGGAGCGCCATCATTGTGAACATCGGTAACGTCATTGGGAACATCATCACCGAATACTATCGTGGGAGTATTATTAGTTTTCTCTTCGGCTAAATTCTCATCTTGAATGTTCTCTTCAAACTCCTCCCCATCATCCGCATAACATAGAATGCGTTGTTTACACACATGTCCCATCACCCATTTCTTGGGACAGTGCCAACTAGACATGCACAAACCGAACCGGCCCGGCGGTTAACTGCCGGTTCGGGCCCGCCGGTTCATGAACCGGAACTGGAACCGGCGGTTTGAACCGTCCGGAGGGTTGCCAGTTAAAACGGGCCGGTTCAGGGTCGGCGAATTGTGAACCGTGAACCGGCGGTTCAAAACCGGGGTTCGGCGGTTTGAACCGCCGGTTCGGCCGAATTTTAAAAAAAAATTATTTATAAAAATTGATTTTTATATTTAAAATCAATTTTTACAAACAAATGAATACAAGAAATTCATAATAGCCCATATATATTTGATGGGCTTGCGAATTTATGAAACTATTCTTGGTTGTTTCTCTTTTATAGAAACATCCTTGAATGTTTTATGTTCCACTTTCGATGTGGGACAAAATCATTCTAGGTTGTTTCTCTTTTATAGAGACATCCTTGAATGTTTTATGATCCACTTTCGATGTGGGACAAACTCATTCATGATTGTTTCTCTTTTATAGAGACATCCTTGAATGTTTTATGTTCCACTTTCGATGTGGGACAAACTCATTCTTGGTTGTTTCTATTTTATAGAGACATCCTTGAAAGTTTTATGTTCCACTTTCGATGTGGGACACTCATTCTTGGTTGTTTCTATTTTATAGAGACATCTTTGAATGTTTTATGTTCCACTTTCGATGTGGGACAAAATATGTTGAAGTACTTTCTTTTATAACTACATGTTTAGAGCATTCATTCATCTTTTTCCAATGTGGGATACAAAACTTTCTTTTGTCTTCTACTTTTCTTCATGTTTTGTATGATATATATAAACACAATTATTATTCAAATATATTCTAGATTGATAAAAATAAAGAATTATTGAGAAATATGATTTGTATATAGAAAATATTTATTTGTATAATAATTATTGTTAGGTTTATACAATTTGCATAAGAATTATTCTTTCAATGTGTATAATATTATTTATTAGTTAACATATACATAAATTTATAAACATAAGCAAATCATTAATGATAAATCACTAATGAATAATAGTTTATGTAATAATATTTGTTATTATTACATAAACTATTATGTCCTATTAAGTATTGATATTTTTTTTAAGTATTGATACTAATACTGGACATAATAGTTTATGTCCAATATTATTTATGTATTTATAAACTATTATGTCCAATATTATTCTATAATAAATTTATGTATTTATGATCAAAGCAAATTATTCTATTTCATTAGTTATTTATGTATATATTTATAAAATATCAATACTTAATATTGGACATAATAGTTTATGTAATAATAACAAATATTATTACATAAACTATTATTCATTAGTTATTTATCATTAATGATTTGCTTATGTTTATAAATTTATGTATATGTTAACTAATAAATAATATTATACACATTAAAAAAATAATTCTTATACAAATTGTATAAACCTAACCATAATTATTATACAAATAAATATTTTCTATATACAAATCATATTTCTCAATAATTCATTATTTTTATCAATCAAGAATATATTTGAATAATAATTTTGTTTATATATATCATACAAAACATGAAGAAAAATAGAAGACAAAAGAAAGTTTTGTATCCCACATTGGAAAAAGATGAATGAATGCTCTAAACATGTAGTTATAAAAGAAAATACTTCAACATATTTTGTCCTACATCAAAAGTGAAACATAAAACATTCAAGGAAGTCTCTATAAAAGAGAAACATCCAAGAATGATTTTGTCCCATATCGAAAGTGGAATATAAAACATTCAAGGATGTCTCTATAAAAAAGAAACAACCAAGAATGATTTTGTCCCACATCGAAAGTGGAACATAAAACATTCAAGGATGTATCTATAAAAGAGAAACAACCAAGAATGAGTTTGTCCCATATCGAAAGTGGAACATAAAACATTCAAGGATGTCTCTATAAAAGTGAAACAACCAAGAATGATTTTGTCCCACATCGAAAGTGGAACATAAAGCATTCAAGGATGTCTCTATAAAAGAGAAACAACCAAGAATGAGTTTGTCCCACATCGAAAGTGGAACATAAAACATTCAAGGATGTCTCTATAAAAGTGAAACAACCAAGAATGATTTTGTCCCACATCGAAAGTGGAACATAAAACATTCAAGGATGTCTCTATAAAAGAGAAACAACCAAGAATGAGTTTGTCCCACATCAAAAGTGGAACATAAAACATTCAAGGATGTCTCTATAAAAGAGAAACAATCAAGAATGAGTTTGTCCCACATCGAAAGTGGAACATAAAACATTCAAGGATGTCTCTATAAAAGAGAAACAACCAAGAATGGTTTCTCAAATTCGCAAGCCCATCAAATATATATGGGCTATTACGAATTTCTTGTATTCATTTGTAAAAATTGATTTTAAATATAAAAATCAATTTTTATAAATAAAAAATAAATTTTTTTTTAATTTCGGTTGAACCACCGGTTCATGAACCGGAAACCGGCGGTTCAGGCAAAAAACCGGCGGTTTTGAACCGCCTGGTGAACCGGCGGTTTTTTGAACCGGAACCGGAACCGCCGGGAGGTTGGCGGGCCGGTTCAGGTTCAAGCATTTCCTGAACCGTGAACCGCCGGTTCATGAATCGGAACCGGCGGTTCCCTTGTGCATGCCTAGTGCCAGCAGAGACCCAACCTGGACCGTTCTGACTTCTCCGCCTAGGAGACTCGTATTAGCGGCAGGCGTGGCTAATCTGGAGTTTGACTGGTCACACGCGCGGGCTGACTGTACAGGTCCCGCGTTGGCTTTTCGGTGGAGTATCGGGGCTTGTGGGAGGCGGGCTGGACTCGCGCTCTCACCTCCTCCCGAGGGCGAGGTCGGTCCCAGCACGTCTCCGAGCGTCGGGGACGGTCAACGGTCAAGTAGCCGCGGTCCTGCTGTTGCGCCGGTGGGTCCCAGCACGTTGGGCGGTGCCGCTGCGTTGCGGTTGTCGGGTAGCGATCAAACCCTAATTTGGTCTGATGATCTCCGCGATCAGATAGGTGGCCACCCCTCTCGATGTAGCCACCGCGGTGTCGGGGCCAAGCGTCTTGCGCGCGATCGCGGTACCCGGTGGGCTGGTATCTCGGCCGTGGGCGACGATCAGGTGGATCCAAGTGGTGTGAGACGTAGGGTGATTCTGGATCAGGCCACGACGGCGGACAGAGTACTTCCACCTGGCTGCTCGGAGGGTCCCAACTGGTTACACGGCGAGGTTGGGCCGGCTGGTAGGGACGGAATGGCTGTGTGGCCTGAGGGAAGTCGTATTGACGATGGCGATAGCCGGCGTAGCCGTATGACATGTTGACGGACTGAGGCGTGGCTGTGGTGGTTGATGATCGTTTGACTTCGATGCGGTACGCGGGAATCCTTCCCGTCGGGCGTTGTAGAAGTAGTGTTGTCCTGCGGCTAGAGCTCGGCGGACAGGCGGGACTCGACAACCAAAGCAGTTGCTGTGCGCGGAACGTTTTCCGTCGGGCAGCTGTGTAGCTTCGGTTCGAGATGGTAGGAGGGTGAGATCACGATGAAAGCACCAGTTGTTAAGGGTGTTTCCCTTAACAAGCACCGGCGGCGAGTTCGCTCGGCGGTGGAGATAAATTTCCAGCGACCAACAGGCTCGGCGGACGATTGCAGAGTTTCTGTGCGCGGGAGTCGCTCCCGTCGGGCAGATAACTCGACGATTGATAGAATACTCCGGCGTCCAATTAGGATCGGCGGAGGGAATCCAAAATTAGGATTGGAAAACACAAGTTATCTTTGAGGGAGAAAATATTTCATTCGTTGATTGAATGAATAAAAAAGATAACAGTCTATCCTATTTATAATGCTACTGACTTAATGAACAAGAAAACAAAGATATAGAAAAAGATATGCTAAATCCCTATAATATCTAAACTAAATAATAATAATAGAGGTTCGTATCACCTTCGTAGTCGTGGCCGCAGACGACGACGGCTTGGACATGGGATTCGGTGAGAGGCGTGAAGATGAGGATGGGGTTGGGCTTGGATGGGAGCAGACATCGGAGATTTTGGGCCGTGGAGTTCAAAAAGGGGGTGAAGAGTGAGGTTTGGGAAGGGGTGATGAAGGTTGAGTTTAGAGGAGGACTTTTAACGGCGTGTTTGGCTACGCATTTTGGGAAGGAATCTTGGATTTCTGCGGCGGTAGAGGTTGAGAGTAGGACTAGAAATGAGGTGAGGACTCATTTTTGGTGTTTTTAGTACTATCTGAATGTTGATGGATTAGTTCTATATTTATAGAGAGATAAGTTTATCAATTACTCTCCCCTCCATAAATAATATTCTCATTTTGATTTCATACATATTTTAAAAGTTTTAATGGAAAGTAAATAAAAAAAGATAGTAAAAGGTGTTAGAATAAAGAGAAAAATTGTAATGGAAAGTAAATAAAAAAAATAGTAAAAGGTGTTAGAATAAAGAGAAGATTTGGTTTGAATAGGAAAGAATAAATCAAGGATCAATTCCCTACATCAAGGGATTGATCAAATCATGTACAAAATAAGAATGATTTAGTTACCATATGAGAAATCTTGTACTCCTATTTAACGATAACGATTGTAATGAGAATAATCATTAAACATTACACCAAAAACCGTTCTTTGCCGTTTATCTTGGCATCAGAGTAGGCGACGATTCTGGGAGGTCAGAATCAATCTCATCATCGCTCGTAACCCTTCCCCAACCTCTTGACCAAGAACCTGTGAAAGGAAGATAAGTCAGAAACCGAAAAGGAGATAACCGGTGGCCAGAACACATCTGAAGCGGATGAGTTTGCACGCCTCTTTTCAAACTTCATGCGTAAAAGCCTTATGCAAAACCAACCACCAGAAAGAACCATATACAAAACTGATTCTCAACCCTTGATAGTAGGGTTTAAACTCAACGGATAGAATTATTCGATATGGTCCATCCTGATGCACAACGCAATTAGCGGAAGGGGGGTGGTATCTCACATCACAAGAGTCCCACCCCCACCGCCAAGAACAGATCCGATATTTACACAGTGGCGGAAAGCCGATCATTGTGTATTTACGTGGCTTGTTCAAAACATCGAGACCAAGTGGGTCAGCCGGTTACTCAACAACCGCCGGTGAAACACATATGGGACAGCCTGGCTGTAACATATAAAAGCGGCAGAGATTCATTGCAAGCGTTCGATCTCAACCGTAGGGCGAGCACTCTAAAATAGGGGAACACCACACCGGAGGAAGTGTGGAACGACCTCAACGAGATCTGGACAGCAATTGACCAGAAACGGCCCAACCGGATGAAGTACCTAGAGGATATCCAAATCTACAATGAAGAAACAAAACAAGATCGACTCTATCAATTCCTCACTGCACTAGATGATAAGTATGAATTCGTAAAAAGAGAGGTGTTGAAGATGGAACCACTTCCCTCAGCCGAGCAAGCATACAACATAGTGAAACAGGAGGATGTCCGATCAGAAATTCTCCGCCCCACGGACAGAAAATCCCCAGGAGATGGGATTGGAGCAGGGTTGTTCACGGCGAGAAGGCCAAATCACTCCAACGCTCCGCGCCACGGCGGCAGTAGCGGAAACGGAGGATGGAACCAGCGACCCTCCGATGAACGGAGAACGGATGAAGATCGGTCCAAATTGGTGTGTACAAACTTTGGAAAATGGAAGCACACAAGAGAGCAATGCTTTGAATTGGTGGGGTATCCGGACTGGTGGGAATCGAAGCATAAACTGACAGCTACTTGACCACCGTGGAGCAAAGGCCATGCCGCCGCAGCTGTTGGAGTGGATGGAGAAGCAGCAAACCTCACCGCCACCGAGGGCAACCGTGATATGGCCGCTCACGCTCGGGGCAACGAGCAGCTGATCGACGCACCACCAAAAACGGCCGGAATCGCGCGGGAGGCGGCGGTGGGGGATGAAATGAGTGAGGCGGCGGGAGGTAACACGGTATTAGGGTTAGGTTTACAACCTAACCCTCAGCCTTTCATACATTTAGAAAATTTACCCCATGCTGAAAATTCTTTCAATTTTGCCCCAAATAATTCCCAGAATTTTAAAGTGACCCCCAGGTTTTTTGAAAACTACAAATCAGCCCCAATTGAATGTAAAAATCGTTTTCAAGTCCTAGAAAATTTTGGGACAGCGTGCGTTGCGTCTGCAGGATCTAGAAAAATCAATAGGTGGATTTTTTATTGCGAGGCTACTGATACGATGACTTATGATGAGTCAGATTTTACTAAACTTCATAAACCTCATTTATCTCATATTCAGACTGCTAGTGGGGAGTTTACGGTTGTCAAAAGGGGAGGGACTGTTAAGATTTCTCCAACTTTAGAATTATCTAATTATTTGCATGTTCCGTCACTTTCTCATAAATTATTGTCAATCGGTCATGTTACTCGGGAATTAAATTGTACATTGCTGATGCAACCGAATTTCTGTCTATTACAGGATATCAGGACCAGAGAGATTATTGGGCGTGGCACTGAAAGTAACGGGATGTACTACATGGATGAGATAGCCCAAAAAGGAGCTGCCATGCTAACTCACGGGTCTGCTGATAGGGAAGCTTGGGTTTGGCACCGACGCTTAGGACATCCTTCTCCAGGACAAGGCTTTAGATACTTTCATATCTTTGTTGGGGGACAAGGCTTTAGATACTTTCTTATCTTTGTTGATGATTGTACCAGTATGACTTGGGTATACTTTATGAAGCATAAATCTGAAGTTTTTGAACATTTTGTCCACTTCTATAACCCTGTCCAAACACAATACCAAAAACCCATCAAAATCCTTCGATCTGATAATGGGGGGAGGGGGGAAGTTTGTCAATTCCAAAATGAAACAATCCATCCTAGAAAAGGGACTGATACACCAAACCACCTGTGCCCACACTCCAGAACAAAATGGGGTAGCCGAAAGAAAAACAGAATCCTACTAGAAATGACCCGTGTCATGCTCGTAGAATCACAAGTTCCAAAGACCTTCTGGCCTGAAGCCTTTGCCACTTCCGCTTACCTTCTAAATCGGCTACCTACCCATATACTGAAATTCCAAACACCAACCGATACCCTAGCCCTACACACAACTATCCCTCAACATCTTTCCCTAGAACCTCGTGTCTTTGGCTGCTCAGTCTTTGTCCATATACCAAAACATGAACGAACAAAGTTATCCCCTTGTGCCATTAAATGTGTATTTGTGGGCTATGGGGTGAACCAAAAGTGTTATAGGTGCTTTGATCCTAGGTCTAATCGTATATACACGGCCATGAATTGTGATTTTCTTGAATCTGAGTACTTCTATACCCATCTTAGCGGTCAGGGGGAGAGTGATACTAGGAAAAATATTAGTGACCCACAAAGCTGGGTGTCAATGCCAAGTGCACCAGAAGCGGACCTACCAGAGGAAGCAGTACGCAACTCCGCTGGGCAAGTCTCTGATGTTGTACAGACTGAAGCAGCAGGTGACACAATTCCTAATATCGACTCTCCACTTCTGATATCGGATGTAAGTACTCTTGCTCCTGTCAATGAGATTAATGGATCTAATGTTGTGGATGAGACTCAGGGGGAGAATAATGATCACCCAGAAGAAGTTGAAACGGATGACATTGATGGGATCGATCCTGACACTGGAAGATACATACTACCTCCAAGGGTAAACAGAGGAGGACCACCAAAGAGGTACACTCCAGAGAAGATCAACAGAAAGGCAAGATACTCTATTGCGAACTTGGCAAAAGGTCACCTAACCGAGATGACTCAGGCGTTTGAGGAAGCACTCTACGATGAGGAAGAGATCCCACAGTCAACAGATGAGGCGATGAGGAACAAACATTGGAGAGAATCCATGAAAAATGAGATAGGTTCGTTAATGCGTAACCACACTTGGGACAAGTGTGTACTACCCGAAGGAAAAAAGCCAGTTGGGAGTAGATGGGTGTTCACCATTAAGCGGAGACCAGATGGAAGTATTGAGCGGTATAAAGCTCGGCTGGTGGCTAAAAGGTGCACTCAGACTTATGGAATAGACTACTCAGAAACCTTTTCTCCAATAGCCAAGATGGACACGGTCTGAGTACTACTTTCCATTGCCGCCAATCGAGATTGGTCACTGTACCAGTTCGACGTCACAAACGTCTTTCTTCATGGCGAGTTGAAGAAAGAAATATACATGGAGGCACCACCAGGATTTTCTGATGAGTTCAAGGCAAGTGAAGGATGCAGATTGAGGAAAACTATGTACGGGGCAGAAGCAATCACCGAGAGTCTGGTTTGGTAGATTTGCAGACGCAATGAAGAGCTATGGATACAGACAAAACAATTCAGATCATACACTATTCCTGAAAAGACACGAGGGAAAAACTACATGTTTAATTGTGTACGTTGATGACATGATTATTACAGGTGATGATGCAGAGGAGATTAAGAGTTTGAAGGACAAGCTTTTCAAAGAATTTGAGATGAAGGATTTAGGTGATCTTAAGTACTTCTTGGGGATTGAAGTCCTTTGCTCACCACGAGGGATATTTTTGAGGCAGAAGAAATACATCTTGGACATCCTAGCAGAAACTGGCCTGCTAGAGTGTAAACCAGCCGAGACTCCGATTGTGCAAAATCATGGCTTGAAGATACGAGATGGAACTAAGGCAGCAGATCGAGGGCGGTATCAGCGATTGGTTGGGAGACTCATCTATTTATCTCACACTAGACCTGATATTGCTTATGCTGTATGGGTGGTAAGTCAATTTATGCATCAACCCCAGGCCGAACATTTAGAAGCTGCACTGAGGATAGTTCGATATTTGAAGGGAACCGTTGGACATGGAATAGTGTTCAAGAAAAATGGAGGCTTAGAAATCCATGGGTATACTGATGCAGATTGGGCAGGTAATCCAGTGGATAGAAGGTCGACCTCAGGCTACTTTACATTCGTTGGAGGAAACTTGGTGACGTGGAAAAGTAAGAAGCAGAAGGTGGTAGCTCTGTCTAGTGCAGAGGCAGAATTCAGAGGAATCAAGAGTGGTCTGACTGAGATCATGTGGCTAAGGAAGTTGATGACAGAGATTGATTCTATTCCAAGTAAGAATCAGTTATACTGTGATAACAAAGCTGCCATAAGCATTTCAGAGAATCCAGTGCGACATGACCGGACAAGGCACGTTGAGGTGGATAGACACTTCATCAAGGAAAATATTGAAGAAGTAGTGGTCGAATTCCCATTTGTGCGTTCTGAAGATCAATTGGCAGATATATTAACCAAGGCGGTTAGCTCAAGGAGCCTTGAAGAGGTTCTTGACAAATTGTGTATCGGGGATCTCACTACTCAATTTGAGGGGGAGTGTTAGAATAAAGAGAAGATTTGATTTGAATATGAAAGAATATATCAAGGATCAATTCCCTACATCAAGGGATTGATCAAATCATGTATAGAATAAGAATGATTTAGTTACCATATGAGAAATCTAGTACTCCTATTTAACGGGAACGATTGTAATGAGAATAATCATCTAACATTACACCAAAAACCTTTCTTTGCCTTTTATCAAAAGGTAGTAAGTCGCTTTTATTTAATTTTATAATAGAAAATAAAATTACTGAAATATGAGACCAGATAATAAAAATAACAAAATGTGATAGATTATTGGTGTACGGTTGGAATAAACATTATTGTAATTAAACTTGATTGCATAAACGATTCTCATGCGTAGGCAACAACGTTATAAGTACTCATTTATTTTATTTGGAGTAAATTAAAGTAAGCTCTTGAGTAATGAAGGCTGCTTTTTCTATACCTCAGAAGAAAACATATCAATAGAGATTTTTGGACAGATAATTATTATTATGAGAATTATCAGTATTTTCTTATTTCTCACTCATTTATTTAATTCTTCCCCTTCATGCTCTTTTATCCAAAGAATTCATTTTTATGGGAATAAAGATGCATATTATATTCTGACAGGAATGTTGCGTGTAATTTAGGTCTTTCTCAAGAGAATTTGGTCTAAAATCAACTTGTCGAATACTCGAATGTCAGTTTTGCTGCATCATAATTCATATATCACCTTCTTTTTAGTTAAATTGAAGGTTAATAGTACACTATATAATTTAAATAATTACTGTCATGTCAAAAACAAAATTTTGGTTATTTAGTTACACCGGAGTTATTTTTAGGATGAATACAAAACTTGGTAAACTATTAAAATATGTACTCTATCAATCAATGCGCAATTAATTATAATCTATTACTGCCATTTTTTTGAGGTAATATGTATTATCGTGCATTAAAAGTATATGACATAGTTTTGAAAATATTCGATTTCATTCATAAATTTTGTTTGCCAGTTATAGAAAACCACCTTTCGTTTATTCAAATAAATTGCATATAAATCTCTCTATTATTCAAAATCCAAATTTATAATATTTTCCCCATCCAACAAAAGATGTATCACCTTTTCTTTTATTATATTCCAACAAAAATATCACGTTATTTAAAAAAAATATTGCTAATAAATACAATTACCTTCTCTCATTTTGTAATTACCAATCATATGTTATCTCTCTATTCATAAAAGCAGCTATCTTATAACTAATTAACTCATTAAACAAATCTCTTAAAATCGTTTATCAACTAATAAGTGTATGAATAAAAATTCAGTGTCCATACATATTGCAACATAATGTGTATAAGGGTTTACTTGTATATTTATGCATAAGGATTTGAATTTATTTTTATTTATATATTGAACTAAAAAAGGAATTTTAGATAATGAGTTGTACTACAATTTTTTAAAACTCATCAACTAATTATCACATATCTTGGACATAGTGAACATCGACGTAATCTTGTTTAAAGTATTTTTATGCTAGTACTTCCTCTATCCCGCGAGAATATGAATTCTTTCATTTTTATTCCGTCCCACAAGACTATGCACTTTCTAATTTTTTAAAGTCTTTTATCTCTAATGTGGTGGGTCACATTCTCCACTAACTATATTTTAATTACTTTTTCTCTCTACCCCTTTCTTACTCTACCAATTTTACATTAAAACCTGTGTTGAACCCAAAGTGCATATCCCTTGGGGACGGATGGAGTATTATTTTAGAACTTCTTATTTGATTTTTTCACTCTATGGAGTATTATTTTAGAACTTCTTATTTGAATTTTTCACTCTTTCATACTTCAAATTATTTTTATAATCTATCTACATTTATTATTGTTATCTTGTTGTATCAAGATAAATTGTACTCTGTATCTCAATATACTACCATTAACGATAAAGCTGTCAATTTTTGACATGACACGAAAACTCGACCAAATACACACGAAGTTAATAGATTCATACTCAATAAAAACCCGATAAATTGGGGTTGGATTAGAGTTTGGCCTTATTAGGTTGTGGCGATATCGAGTTGACACGACAACGACTTAATACACGCAATATGCCATCCCTATGCAATCATTATCTCTCGAGGGGTCTATTTTTATTTAAAACTATATCTGATCCATGCATGCGGTGCACGAGATATTATATTTTAATTAATAATACTACTATTATATATGAAAAACAAATTCAAATTAGTATTTATGAAAAACAGATAATAAAGAAATCATTTACTGTTTATTGCGGGGTAATTACCCAATACATACAAAATGTTTTATCATGTTTCAAATTAATACAAAAAGTTTAAAGTTAGCATAAATCATACAAAAAGGGTTGATTAGTGTTTCAAATTAGTACATTATGTTAAAAACCACTAGCATCGTTACTTTTATATTGTTTTTCATCCTATTCACTCCAAAATTATTGGTTATTTTTCATCCTATTCGCATCAAATAACTTTGGATCAACGAGAATTTCAGGGCATCGCCGTCTCCGGCCGAAATAAGGTGCTCTAACACGTCCATGTAAGTCCCTTTTTGCAGAAATGTCATAAAATTTTCGCTGCTTTTTTTTATTGAGTGAAGTTGATGGGATTTTTTATATTTTGATGGTTCTGATTGTGCAGTGAGGTTCAGGCGGTGCCGGAGGCAGTAAAGGCGGACGAAAGTGAAAAGAAAGCTGAGTGCTATGGGGTTTTCTGCCTCACTTTTGATCTCAAACCACTGAGTATTTTATTGCACATATCGCGTTTTGATATAATTCTCAGGCAAATATGCGAATAGGATAAAAATAACAAATAATTTTGAAGTGAATAGGATGAAAAATAAAATAAAAGTAACGGTGTTAATGGTGTTTAACAAATGTAAAATACTAATCAAATATTTTGTATGATACTGTATATGCTAACTTCAAACTTTTTGTATTAATTTGGAATATTAGTAAAACATTTTGTATGTATGGTGTAATTACCCCGTTTATTGCACATAAATTCTGATTTAAATGTATGTATATTATCAAAGAAATAAATTAGAGGTGAGGATTTAATATAGCTCGCCAAAGGTACCGTATCTGAATTTTTGAACCATAACAAGAGAAAACAGATCATATAAGAACATAACCGTCATATCCTTGAGTTTATGATGTTCATGAAATTAGGAAAAGCGCATGAACCAATACAGAAATGATACACCAACTTTAAAGTAGATACACATATCGGGTGCGTACAAAAATTACGTCGATGTTATAAAAATTTTAATCAATATTTGACACTCCATATTCAGTGCACAAAAATATTAATTATATTCAAATTTAGTGTTTCATTGAACTAGAGTCCAGTGGACAAAAATTGACAATTTGGTACTACTATCACATCACGAAGAGTCGAAGACGAAACTCTTCAATATGAATGTAGGAGTAAGGAATAACGCTCTGTTTGAGAAGTAAAATGATGAAATTAGTAGTAGTGTTTGGGTAGGGAGGTAGGAATGCTCTGTTCATGCCAGAAAAAATCATGCGGATCCACTCTAGATTTAACCCGCACCAATCTCTCAAAATTGCATTTATAGTACTTACTCCCCCATTTCCCTGCATCAACCGAGCTGCGGTTAACGCTGTTCATCCCCATCTCATCATCTCTGTAATTAACATACGCCTCCCTCGGATTCTTCGACGCGTACTGCGCCATGTAATCGTATAGCTTGTTCATCCACTCGTACCTCTTCCCCTCCTCTTCCTTATCGCTCTTCCACGTCGTCAAATACTGCGCCATGAACACCACCCCTTTCCTGTGCGGGAACGCTATCTTCCCCTCCGGAATCCGGCTCATCTTCCCCCCAAACGGATTCCATATCACCAACGGCGACTCCTCCTCCACCATCACCCTCCACAGCCCTTCCAGCCCCGCCTCCGCCACCGCCTCCTTCACGAAGTCCGACTTCCCCTTGAAATGGTTCACGAACGCCGCTTTCCCCGAGAGAAGCGTCTCCGGCGCCGTCCCCGTCGGGAAGCTCCCCATGTACACCACCGACTCTATCCAGCTCATCTCCACCGTCTCCTTCCGCGCCATCCCCAGCTCCGGAAACTCGGATTTCACGATTTTGAGAAGCGACTCCGCGCTGCCGAGATACACCCCGTTGTACGCCGTCACTATCGTCCTCTTCTTCCCAGCGGCCGCGGGCGCCGGTCTGATCAGTACTCTCATGAATAAATTCTCGTCGATTTTGTCGGCGATGCGCTGCCATTTGTATAGCGTTTTTGTGGCGCCTTGTTCCAGCGTTCGCGCCGCGGTGAAAACCGTCACTGTTGGCGGAACTTTGACGAGCCGAACCTTCCATGCTAATATAACGCCGAAGCTGCCTCCTCCGCCGCCTCTGATCGCCCAAAACGCGTCCTCTCCCATGGATTTCCTGTCGAGGATGTTTCCGTTGGCGTCGACTATTCTCGCATCGACCACGTTATCAGCGCCGAGGCCGTACTTCCTCATCATCGGGCCGTACGCGCCGCCGGTGATGTGGCCGCCGACGCCGAGGCTGGTGCAGAGGCCGGCGGCGAAGCCGTGCGTTTTGCTCTTCTCAGATATTCTATAATAGAGCTCGCCGATCGTGGCGCCGGCCTGCGCCCACGCCGTCTCGGAGCCGATGTCGACGTCGACGGCGCGGAGCTTTCCGAGGTCGAGGAGGATGAACGGCGGCGCCGATTTGAAATCCGACGTGTAGGAGAGGCCTTCGTAGTCGTGGCCGCCGCTTCTCAGGCGGAGGTGGACGCCGAGGGCTTTGGCGCAGAGGACGGCGTTTTGGACGTGGGATTCGGTGAGAGGCGTGAAGATGAGAATGGGCTTGGGCTTGGAGGGGAGCAGACATCGGAGGTTTTGGGCCGTGGAGTTCAAAAGGGAGGTGAAGAGCGAGGTTTGGGAAGGGGTGATGAATGTGGATTTTGGAGGAGGACATTTAACGGCGTGTTTGGCTACGCATTTTGGGAAGGAATCTTGGATTTCTGCGGCGGTAGAGATTGAGAGCAGGAGTAGAAATGAGGCGAGGATTGTTGAGAGATGAGGACTCATTTTTGGGGTGTTTAATTTCTTAATTTTGATGTAGGAGTGCTGCTGTATTTATAGAGAGATGGATCATCTTTCATTACTCCCTCCGTCCGGATAATTCTTATCACTTTGATCGGGCACGTGTTTTAAGAAATGTAACGAAAAGTGAGTTAAAAAAATTAGTGGAATATGGATCATACTTTTATATATTAGTTTTATAATAAAATGTGAGTATGAATGAGTTGTGGAATAAGGGGTCCACTACCAAATAGTAAAAGTGAAATGAGACAAATTGTGTGTGACGGACCGAAATGGAAAAATTGGACAAATTATCCGGGACGGAGGGAGTATAATTATATGCGTCAGCTATAACGTAATACACATTTATTTTTATTTAATTAAATTAACTTGTCGAATTTCATTTTTGCTGTATCATTATATTGAAATTTAAGACACTATTTTATTTTTTTATAATTAAATTCATGTATAACAAACAAGATTTCGATTTTTTGGTTTCACAGGAGTAAAATTTGTACTCCATCAATCAGAGTGTATATAATTAATGATATTTTTTTATGTAATGTCCATTATCGTGCAATAAAGGCGTATGTTATATTTTGGCATTCGATTTCATTCATAAATTTTGCATGCCTGTTATTATAGTAAACCGGATCGATTTTTCAAATAAATTGCTTACTATTGTTCTCTCCATTAATCAAAATCCGAATTTGTAATATTGTCTCCATCCACGAAAGATATCTCAATTTTTTTTTAGTAAGTATGTTCTAACAAAAGTATCATATTTTTATTTTTTGGACAAAATAAACATTACAATATATGGTGCGTTAAAATGACAACACATATTAAAGTGACATTGTGACACCACGTTACACTGCAATATTATAAACGCTACACTGCAATAGTATAAACGTCGCACTGCAATCTATAGATTGCAGTCTAGCGTATTGGATATTGCAGACGGACAAAAATTGCAGTATAGCGTATTAGATATTGCAGCCCAAGAAAATTTAGCCTTGAACATTTTTTATGATTGCCACATGGCAGTTGATTATTCGTCCACATGTACAAATAATTAGCTAGGAATTGTGGTATGATGTTACTTTAATAGGTATTGTCACAAACCTTATTAATATAGTAGTATAAAATTATCTTTTCTCACTTCGTATTTTTATGCATAAGGATTGGAATAATAAGTTGTAGTACCATTTATTAATACCTCACAAAACAATAATCATATGTATCTCTGGACATAGTAGACTTCGACGTACGTAATCTTCTTTAAAGTATGTTTATGCTATTATTTTATTAATTTTTTTCAGAAAATTATTTAAACTTCTTATTTGCATCTTTTTCAGTCTTTTATTAAATTATTTATCTCGATCTATCTACATTTATTATGTCACTAATATATTGTTGAGATTCATTTATCTTGATCTATCTACATTTATTATTTCACTTTAATATATTGTTGAGATTCATTGCACTGTATTTACTACTTTTCGCCTACTTATTTACATGGAAAGAAATTAGGTCCACTATTGTAATAAAAGTTATTCGTAATTATATGAAAAAGGAAATTAATATTCTCGGTTAAGGATAAGAAAATTTGGTCTAAAGTCAACTTGTCAAATGTCGTTTTTATGATGTATACGAAACTTGGTAAATTCATTCTTCTCTAAATAAATGCACTTCCATTTAAAAAAAATGTTATTGACATTACTAATTTGTTACATAGTGCCCTGAATGCACTTCCATTTTTTATAAACACGACATTTTCTATTTTACATAGTAAAAAAAATTATTATGATAAATAAAAAGTTACTACTACTATTTTACAAACAAAATTAATACTCTTTTAAATTAAAATTAATGTTCTGATGAACAAAATTATACTTAGAATAATACTACTATAATTTATTGTACTGGTCATTTTATACATTAATCTAACTCTGGAGTAAATTATTATTGATACAGCTCAATTTAAAATTAAGTTTAAACCCTAATTAACGTATCCACTAAAGCCCAACTAAAATTTATCTCCGCCATTTCGTACTAATTCTATGAGCCCAAGACTAAATTGTCGACTATTATTGAGAGGTAAGAATTCATTTTGGTGTGTTTAATTTCTGGATGTTGATGGGGGAGTTCTGTATTAATAGAAATGGATAAACAATTAACTTTGATTATCAATTAAATTTGATTACATTAACTTTGATTGCACTAATAAATATATTAATGATAATTTTTTCAGGCAATATCTATTATCGGGCATTAAAGGTATATGATATAGGAGTAGTTTTGATAATATTCGATTTCATTCAAAAATTTTGTTTGACTGTTTTAGAAAACCACCTTTCTTTTATCCAAATAAATTACTTACAAAGTTACCATTCAAAATTCAAATAGTATAATATACTCTTTGTTCAATGAAAAAAACGTAAGAAATTAATGTGTTTGTGTCTGGTCTTAATCTTTTTGTATTTATGTCCTTATCAGATCAGTTAAAAAGAACACGTTAAGATCAAATAGGATTCAGGTCGATTTTCAGATAACGCATTAATAATATTATTATTGTTGAGTACAAATTCATTCTACATCGGGAGTCTGAGGGAAATTGGAAGGTGTATATAATTCATGTCCAACCCAAATTAGTTTGAGGTCTTTTGGGAGTGACCCAAAAACAAATCCGTGTAGGCTTGACCCAAATCAGACAATATCAAACGTCTATTGCAGTCGACAATCCGAACAAGAAATAGTATCCGAGTTATACTAAAAAATTATTAATTACATTAATTATTTAATTCATTATTTGTTACTTTTACTAATTTAATAGATACAAAATTAGGTTATCATTTTTCTACTTTTAATATCATGCTTTCACTCCATTCATAGTCTTCACCACGACGACCTCCACCATCATGTCAACTTCGGTCATATCTTATTCACAACAAAACTAATACGAACCATGTCAAATTAATATAGAAATACATACATACACAATACATTTATGTTTAGCAACTTGAGTAGATCCTATCGAGTATCGACGCAAACAATAAGTTGTTTACCAATAGTTCTTATAAGAGTGCATCTTCTTTATCAAAATTTAGAATGAGTTGATCACTGTATTTATGTTCGTCACGACATTTTATAATACTACTCCCTCCGTCCGTGAAATGTTGTCCAGTTTTGCCATTTTAGTCAGTCCGTGAAAAATTGTCCATTTTGCCTTTTTTTACTATTTTTGGTAAATGAACTCCACTTTCCACCAACTCTTTACCCTCACATTCTATTTTAAAACTAATATATAAATGTGGGACTCTAATCCCATTAACTTTTTTAACTCACTTTTTTCATATTTCTTAAAATTCGTGCCGAGTTGAACTTGGACAATATTTCATGGACTGACGGAGTATTAAACATGAGAGGCCTAAGCACCCACGTACCAAAAAAAATTATATAAATAATTGAGGCATTTTTATAAATTATTGAACAGTAGCCATCATTATAATATCATCCGTGACAGACAAGTAAATTGCTCATTTGTGAAATGTTTTAGGATATCCTCGATACTGAACTTAAAATGTATCTGATGGTTGTGAACAATAAATTTATTTTGCAATTTAAGTTAAACAGAGCATGATGATAATATAACACAAGTGATTAATTAGCAAGCGACGAGATTTCGTCGTCTAGAATTAAACATAGAAATACCAAGTTTGGCAATAAGAGTCAGGTCAGGACAGCACCAGACGAAGAATTTCCCCAGAAAACTTGAATGATTTCTCGGTTTCTTTGAGGCAATGATCCTTCTCCTCCCTACTCCAGTTCTGCCAAGTATCAAACACATATAAACATTAGCTCTAACTAATGAAATTCCGCATAAAATTTTAGAAAGGGCGTCAAATTCATACTTCAGCAACTCGGTTTAGCTTGTCGCGAACATTCTGCAGCAGTTGGGACAGGTCCCCTTCCCATTTGTAGAACTCCAATTCCTTGCCATTTAGGATCTTCTCAGCAACCTGATCACAACAAACTAGCTTAGAGGGAGCAAGTGAGCATTCGCTCTATGTGTAAATTACTTTTTCGAGATCCTTTTCTTCAAGTTGAATGAGAAGAACTTGCATACACCGTAGTTTACTATGCAAACTGCCTTTTAAAATTCTTTAGAATGTACTGAAATAGAACTAAAGGAATAAACAGTACTTTATCCTGCTTGGGATCAAAGAATACTAAAGAATCTGAACTTTCATAAGTATGAGTATGACTATAGACATGAGATGAGAGCCAAGAATCTGATTATAGAATCTCTATCGCGTATATATTAAAACAAAAATGACATTAAATGGAATATCTACTTTCAAACAAATTATAATATTGGGGCAATCATAGAACTTCATTTCAAAGATTTTGGCAGTGATATAATAATCTCATCAATATTGCCATGGTTATGAACTCGCAAAAGAAAATTTATTGAAACTAGTGCGCGGCAGCTGTGTCATGGTAACATCAGCATGCAATGAAGAAATCAGAAGCATAACATCAAATATTTAGGGGCCCTAGCATTTTTCATGAAGGCTGAAAAAGAATTGAAATACGGCTTACCTTCTTCCCTATCATCCTGCCACCGGCTGAGTGAGCAAAGTACGTATTGTAGAAATGGCAAAGGAAAGCTGGAGGATCTTTTTCAGATAACTCCTCAACATACTGAGCATAGTTAATGCCAGGAGATGATGGTTCTGGGATGGCATGACCTTGCTCCTTAAACCATTCAAGATCCTTAGCCAGTCCTTCTGATCTCTCTAGCCCCGTGTTTTTAAATTCTGCATCTGAGAACACAAAAGCAACTTTCAACTGAATAGCATGAAACAGATTTATTATCCTAAGCCACAAACAGAGCCAAACATTTGACAACACAGCGTTGATCAAAGATTCAAAATATACATTGGTATCGAAAATTGGACGGACTGACAAGGGGAGAATTTAGCTATGTTTTGTCAATAACATACTCAAGAATGGAAACATTCAAACGCATCCCATGAAGGCAAATATTGATGGGAATCGACTAGTTACATCCCAAGAAATGGCTAATGAGTCAAAGTGTCTATGCACAAATTGGCACTATGTTTGATAAGAGCTGATAAAAAGTGGCAAAAGGGAAAAAAACAAGAGGAAAGCCAACAACATTCATGCCACATATCAGAAGATGTTAACATAAGCTCAAAGCAATAGTTTAAAGTAAATTCATCCACAATGATCCTCTCACCAATTGTTATGTCCTCAAGACAATCTTCTTATTTACAAAATTCATGTATGCAATTCAAAAGGAAACACAGCAATCAAGGTTTTCCAGAATAACAAATCACACTCCATTTCATCAGTTATGTGAAGAAGCCTCAAGTCAAAAAGGGCAGTGAGCAAATCACAAATTTCCATCAGAAAATCTCAATTCAAAATTAAGGCCAAAAATCATGATCAAAACAAAATCAAACACACTCACATTCAGGGAAAGCAGCTTTCTCCACAATCCTCTCAAGGGTATCATAAACCAACTTGCTATCAACCAAAAATCGCAAGTAACCTTCCACAGTAGGCTCCCATCTAGCAACAGGCTGCCCCTGCGGCTCCTTCTCCCCCTCCTTAGCCTGATCCTTGGTATGCAGCTTCATAGCCACAAATCTCATCTCCTCCACAAACCCCTTAGCCTCGCCGGGATACCTCTTCTTTCCCTTCTCCGCCGCCGTGGTGGCTGCAATCACCACCATCCTCGACTTCTTGGCTGAAAAACTCGATATGGGCATCGACAAAAACTGATCTTGGGACTTTTTCAAAAATCCCAATTGAGGTTTCTTATAGAGGGGTTGAGCGCGGGAGATGGGTGTTATAGAAGCCATCTTTTACAGAAAAAATTGCTGAAACTGTTATCCGAGGAAGCAGTAAAGTGTTGATGGAGACTGATTGTTTAATGAGAGTTGCAGTTGAGTGCAAACAATATGCTGTAGAGAATGGAGAAAAATAAGCTTGAAGAAAGAGGTATCGTATATATGGATACAGAAATTTTACAGAAAAAAATAAGCGGCGTCTCTTGAAAAAAATAAGCGGCGTCTCTTTTTATTAGAGCATCCACCTCCTGCCAAATCATCAGGACTTAAAAACTCTTCCAGCCACATCATCAGGATAAGCAACTGTACAAGCAATAGGCTAGTCATTGGCTAGCCACAATAAACAAAATTATAAAAATAAATAATTAACAATCACACAAAATACGGAATTAAATTTACGACACAGATACGGAAAAAATCAATAGTAATATTAAAATTAAAAAAATACATTAATTAAAAAAATTACATTAATTTAAAAAAAACTCCTCTTCCACACACGAGCCCCTCCGCCTCCGCCTCACTTCTCGTCGTCGTCGCCGTCGCCGCCGCCGTTGTCGCCGCTATCCGGGACCCCCAAATCTGCGGCATCTGAGCTCGCGTCTGAGCCCCTCAACTGTGCCGCGGTGGCATCCAAATCGACCTGCATACTCACGAGCATTGAGTGAAGAAAACTCTTCTCCTCGGGGTCAGTTGCCGCCTTCTAGTCAGCTAAGATCTTGTACATCTAAGCCCGCGTTTGTTGACGCGCGAAGAAGGCGAGCTCGGCTATCGACTTGCCAACAGGGGAGATGCCGACTGGACCTCCTGGGACCCCTGGCGAGCCCGTTGCGCCCACCTTTGACCAACCGAGCGAGTGCGGCGAGTAAACACGGGAGGGGACGGGAACTCCTGAACATCCTCGGGGAGGTCGTGGGAACCGCCGCTGCTGCCGCCGCCGCTGTAATCACCGGCTGCGACGACTAACCGGCCACCCTCTTGCCCTTGCCCTTCTTCTTCTTTGGCGCGCCCCGACCCCGCCCTACTCCCCCCGTTTGAACGGGAGTGTCTGCATCCCCGAAATCTATCCCCAACTCCTCTAAGAAGAAAGTATCACACCGAACTGCGTCTCCGATGGGGTCAATGTGTGCGAAGAAGCAGTCAAAAAATCAAAACTGGGGCGATAGACGTTGTCCCCCCCCCCCCGGCTTCCCCTGCATCCCCGGCTGCCACCCCGGCATCATCTGCATCCCGGGTTGCATCCAGGGTACCCCTGCCCGCCCGGCATCGCCAGCCCGCCCTGCATCCCCTGCCATCCCAGCATACTACCCCCGGATGCCATCCCGGGCATCATCTGCTGCCAAGACCCGCTCGTCACTGGAGTAGACTCGTTGTTGTGCTCCATTTCGCGTTGTTGCTTTTGTACAGAAATTCAGATAGAGAGAAAACTCGTTAAAACAAGTGGTGCGAATGAAAATGACGTGCAAATCGCGTATATATAGTGTTTTGAAAATTAAATAAAAATAAATAAAAAATCGGTTGGCCGATCGCTCGCCGATCGGGAGCCTGCAGTGGCAGCCAACCGATCGGCGAGCGCACGGCCAGCGCCCGGAAATCGGCGTGCGCTCGCCGTTTTTCTCTCCGATTTGGCACTCGCCTGCTGCAATGGTTCGGCGAGCGGACCGGCCAGCGCCGGGAATCGGCTAGCCGGTCAGCTCGCCGCCATTTTGGATGCTCTTAGGGCTGGCAAATTGATTAATTGGTGTATTTTGTGCTATTAACCAATTAATTAAATAGGAGTTCTACTATTGGTATATTTTTTGCTATTAACCAATTAATTAAATAGGAGTACTACTATAGGTTAAATGGTCTAATTTTATTTACTAATACTACCTTAGTCTAAAAAAATAAAATATGCTAGAAATAAAATATGCTCTGCTAGTTTTACTATTTTAAGTCATCTATCAAAATTAGACTAATTTCTATGAAAAGTATTAAATAATAAAACATTATTAATAATATGGACCCCACAATCTACTAATACTACTTTTTCCTTATTTTTTCCTCCTCTTTTTATTTTACTAATTGCATATTAAAACTTGTGTCATATTCAATTATGTCTATTTTTTTTTGAACGGGTGAGTATAATAATAATGATTTGGGCTAGATGACTAATTGCCTTATTTTGTATTCTTCATTTAATGAGTTAAATTAAGTTAATTTATTCTGTAACTCATTGGTTGAATTTAGTTTGAATTTTATATTTAAGTATTGATTATAAATAATAATTTTATTTAAAATTAGTACTATTTGTAAATTATTGTTGAGTGAATTTATATAATTTAGATGATATATACAGTAGAATTACAATTTAGTAAAACATTTACTGAAAAATTGAGATTGAATTTTGTAAATGATAAAATAGGAGGGAAAAAGATTATTGTAAATGTAATTGAGATTGAACGTTTACAACATTATCAAATTGAGGTTCTTAATCTGCTTCTTCTTCAATGATGGTAATTGATACCTGAACATTGCCAGAAGCAGTAGTAGGTGTCTATACCGACTCCTCCTCAAAAGTAATGCCCTTTAAAACATTCTTCCCCCAAACTCAACATCCTCAAGGAATACTATATTTCTCGTCCCAAAAATTTGTTCCTTTTGTGGGATCATAAAATTTAAAAACTCCTAAATTTTTATGGATGACCAAAGTGAGAACATATGCTAGAGTCTTTAATGCCTCTCCCCAAAGAGAATGTGACAAGGAAGAATGATTAATCATACTACTTCACATATCTTTAAGTGTTCTATTTCGTCTTTCATCTACACTGTTTATGCTAGGCAATCCCGGCATGGTGTGCTGATGGACGATCTCACACTCTTCCATATAGAGGGCAAAAGGTCTTTGACATTATTCGCCTGGGCAGTCATTTCTGTCGTAGTATTTGCCACCACGGCCAGATTTGACTTTCTTAATTCCTTTGTTGAGTTGGAGCTCAACATCAACCCTGAATATTTTGAACTTGTCTAGAACCTCAGACTCTTGATAGATTAAATATAGGTACCCATAATGAGAACAGTCGTCTATGATTGATATAAATGTTGTTGAACATTCCAGGAATCTGAAAGGAATGACCACAAATGTCCGTATATATCAATTCTAAGGCATTCGTATCTCTATTGTCATCTAGTTCCAATGTTTGATCCGTTTTCCTTCGATACATTGAACCCACAAATCAGCATCAGAAAAGATAAGTATTCAATATACCATCTAACACAAGCCTCTCAATTTATGATTTTGAGATATGACTTAAAAGCTCGTGGCGTAAATTACTGAATTTTCATTATTTAATTTTTGCCTAGTCTCTTTTTATTTAACATGTAAAGCTTCTGAATATAAAGTAACATAATTAAGCATGTAAAGATTGACATAGACACTTAACATAACAGTACCCACAATACTGAAATTATTTGAAGGAAGAAACATAGTATTTATGAATGAACATGAGAAATCAAATTTGTCCAAAACAGAAATAGAAACTAAATTCTGTCTTAAAGACAGTACAATAAAGTATCCTTCAAAACCAGAAAAATTCCAGTCTTTAATAACAATCTATATTGCCCAATAGCCTACACTTCCACCAATTTTTCATATCACACTTAGATGTATCTTTCACCATCAATTAACTTTCGGCAGCTCTGACAGCCTTGCATTGATAACCTTATGTGAGTAGTAGCACCAGAATCTACTCACTAAATATCATTAGGGACTAAAGCTAAATTAACTTCAGAACAGACCAAAACAAGAATTGTAACTTCCTTTGCACGCCATGCGTGATATTTACAATTCTTCTTTTTATATCCTTATTTACCACAAAAGAAATAACTATCATTATCCTTATGTTGTTTCTTTTGTGATGAACCATTATCCATAGCAGCATTCTCAATACACTTTTTCTTAATGCCCTTTACTTTATTTCTTGAGATATTGACCAGATGTGCAACACCAATGCACAAGCAAGTCTTTAGAATTCAAGTTTAAGTGAAGCAACGTGAGACATTTTCATAATGTGTTCCCTTATGTTTCCCTTGCCTTTATACTTTATTGAGATCAAGCGCACTTGTCTCAGCCTTATCGTTTTTTGCAAAACATTCCTTAATTTTGGCAAGATTTTCACTGACCTTAATAATATTCTCAGATGTAGTGCCTCGAAAGGCTTCTAGGATGCTATACTTAATGATCATTAGACTTACGCGATTTAAGCATTTTCACTTCTCATAGTTTCACTTAACATAACAGTACCCGCAATACTGAAATTATTTGAAGGAAGAAACATAGTATTTATGAATGAACAAGAGAAATCAAATTTGTCCAAAACAGAAATAGAAACTAAATTCTGTCTTAAAGACAGTACAATAAAGTATCCTTCAAAACCAGAAAATTTCCAGTCTTTAATAACAATCTACATTGCCCAATAGCCTACACTTCCACCAATTTTTCATATCACACTTAGATGTATCTTTCACCATCAATTGACTTTCGGCAGCTCTGACAGCCTTGCATTGATAACCTTATGTGAGTAGTAGCACCAGAATCTACTCACTAAATATCATTAGGGACTAAAGCTAAATTAACTTTAGAACAAACCAAAACAAGAATTGTAACTTCCTTTGCACGCCATGCGTGATATGTACAATTCTTCTTTTTATATCCTTATTTACCACAAAAGAAACAACTATCATTATCCTTATGTTGTTTCTTTTGTGATGAACCATTATCCATAGCAGCATTCTCAATACACTTTTTCTTAATGCCCTTTACTTTATTTCTTGAGATATTGACCAGATGTGCAATACCAAATGCACAAGCAAGTCTTTAGAATTCAAGTTTAAGTGAAGCAACGTGAGATATTTTCATAATGTGCTCCCTTATGTTTCCCTTGCCCTTATACTTTATTGAGATCAAGCACACTTGTGTCAGCCTTATCGTTTTTCGCAAAACATTCCTTAATTTTGGTAAGATTTTCACTGACCTTAATAATATTCTCAGATGTAGTGCCTCGAAAGGCTTCTAGGATGCTATAATTAATGATCATTAGACTTACGCGATTTAAGCATTTTCACTTCTCATAGTTTCTCCTTTAATAAAGAGTACTATTATCCATACGAGAAACAAATTGATCGGTCCTTAGCACGTAATCTAGATTCATGCAACCCAGAATAATCAGAATATTATCTTTCCAACCCTTAAAATTTGACCCATTTAACATTAATATATGTTTTGCACGTTGGTAGACACAGTAGCAGAAGACGTCACAACTACATAGAAACAAAACCAAATTTATTGTCATGCTCACATAATAAAATCCAAATATTATGGTAATATCTCGAGGTACCGGCACAACATTCAAATCAAGTATGTGGACAGTAATATGAATTTGTAAGTGACAACCTCTTTGTAGTAATCAAACACTGACAATAAAATCATGTCAAGTAATAATGTCCACCTGTGGGCATCATATTTACTTACACGAAAACTGAATAATCATCACGTATTTATCACCATAGGTATGTGTGTATCTCATGCCAAATATTAATCTTCATGTGGGCCGACTAGTATCCGCATTAAAATACACACACTTATCATCCTAACATTCACAGTAAAGAAGTCTAGACAAGAGAGGTTATTGTTGCAACGTCTTATTTCGACCAATCTATTTTGAATATTAGTAAAACATAAAGGAACATGAGATGCACCAAAAATTATTGAATTTAAAACTTTAATTAAATTCTCAAAAGAATTCTTAATTCTCAATTAATTATTCAATTAATTGAAAGACTTTATGTGAATTAAATATTCAAAATCATTCCTTAATGTAAAGGCGTTTAAAAAACGTACATAAAACAATTAAATGGAATAATTAATTCACAATTTAATTGTACATAAAACACATTAAATTGAATAATTAATTCACAATTTAATTGTTCTTAATACAATGAAATTGAATAATTATTTCACAATTTAATATCATAACGTATGCATAATTACAAACTTGAATTTCCCATCACAAGGAATTTATTACCATAATTACGAGCCAAACATTTCATTCCGAATTAATCATCCAAACCAAAAACTGAACATGCAAACAAGCCAAACAATCCATAAAACAATAATCCCCACCAAAAGGTGGACCAATTATCAAAACCACAACCCAAAATTGTCTGCATGAGATGAATTAACATAAATTCACGGAAGGTAACTGAACAAGAATATAAATGCATACATACGCAATTCATGAGATAACGTTATTTCCTCATGAATTTTCCATAATCAACGAAGAAGAGAATTCAATAACACATCCAAATTAATCAGTCATTCTCAAAATCTAAAATGCATGCTGATCAAAAGCTCCCAAATTGATCTACCAGAATTAAAAACTCGGTCACTGTGCATAACATGAATTATAAATTCATACTCAAAACCAATAAACTAAAACGGCGTGCATAATTCATGGAACCATGAATTGAAATCTCAATTCATTAATCTAAAATTTTGGATTGAATTCCCTTACCAAAATTTCGATTTGCGTGCATACAAAATTTCGGATTGAATTCCGTTACCAAAGCCTAAGTTATTAAACTTTTTCAAATCCATCATCAACCAGAAGCCAATTCTCGTATATGCGCATAATCAAAATACCACAAACAATCATGCCATGCACGTTAAGACCAGGGCCGGATCTGAGGGGGGCAAGTGGAGCGGCCGCCCTGGGCCCCCAAATTTGCAGGGCCCCTCCCTAGCCTCAGGTATATATATATATATATATATATATATATATATATATATATATGTAAACCCATATATCCTTTTCTACCTTTCTCTCTCTACAATTCACTCCTCAACTAATTTTATGCTTTGGAATATCTCTCGCTCAAGAGTCATGTCGCCATGTCGGTATGCAATTGAAATTCGATTTTTTCTTCATTCGATTCTCTTTTGATTTATTTGAGCTCGTTTGTGGAATTGTGGTCCTTTTCCCCGTTATTTGCACCGGCAAAACTCTTCTTTTTTGTTGTATTTTGATTTGTTTGATCGATCGCCTGGCTTTGGGGTATATTTTCACAGGATTGGGCGTAGTCGACTGTTTATTTCTTCGATTGTTTGTTTATAACTGTTTATTTGTTTTCTCTTGTTATTTGTGTCAGCTATCCAGATTCTCTGTTTTGATATTGCTACTCATCCACCGATCGTGATCGTGAGCCTTCATCAAGCAGCTAGAAACACAAGTCACCAAGCAGCAAAGATTAAGGAACACAAGAAGTCAAGAAGGTATGTAGACAGTAGACATGTAGTACTAGTACGTTCATGTCTTTTGGTTTCAACACCGATTGATTGATTAATTGATCTTGATCAGTTCTTTTTTTCTTCTAAATTTTAGCAAGATCATGTCAACAAGGAAGTATGCATCAGGTAGTGAAAAAAGGAAAAAGAGGAAGCGAGTAGATGAATTGATAGAATCGCAAAGAGGAGCTATGGACAGATTTTTTTCAAACAGAACAAGTACAGGCACGTCCAGAAACCCTGATGAGTTGGCGCTTATTGTTGTGGAGGAGCAAACTAATCCTAATTTAGAAGATGAGGTCCCGATGCAGGATAATGATGACAACTATGTAAGTGATCATGACCAGCCTGCTACAGAACCTGCTAGTAGCCATGAACAATTTGTTTATACCACGGATATTTATGATCCAAGAAATTGGAATAGTCTTGATAAAAAAGCTAGAGACATATTAGTGGAGAAGGGTCCTATTAGAGAAGAAAATATTGTGTTCCCCAAGGATGGCAACGCAAGACATTTTTCATATGCCCACTACTCTAGGAAAATGAAAATGGAGAGGTGCGTGACAGAAAATGGTTAGTTTATTCCAAGCATGTTGATAAAGTGTTCTGTTTTTACTGTAAGATTTTCAACTCAAGAAGTTGCAAAAGTTCTTTGGCACATGATGGGTTTAGAGATTGGAAGCATATCATTGACAGACTGAAAGATCATGAAACTAGTGTGGAGCATATCACCAATATGAATACTTGGAATGAACTGAGAGCTGGAATGGGCAAAGATGAAACAATTGACAAAGAGATACAAAAAGAAATCAAGAGGGAGCAAGAACGCATAAGGCAAGTTTTATTAAGACTAGTTGCCATTGTGAAGTTTCTTGGTAAACGCAGCTTGGCTTTTAGAGGATCTAATGAGCAGCTTTATAATGAGCAGCTTGGCTTTTGATCCTGTCATGCAGGACCACCTTAGACGTATTCAAAACAAAGAGATTCGTTATCATTATTTGAGTCATAAAATTCAAGATGAGCTGATTTATCTTATGACTTCTAGCATTACGGACTCTATCATAAAGGTTGTTAAAGATGCCAAATATTTCTCTATTATCCTTGATTGTACCCCAGATGTGAGTCATCAAGAGCAAATGACTTTATTGGTTCGATGTGTTGAGATGTGTGATGACAAAATAAAAATTCAAGAGTACTTTTTGGGTTTCATGAAGGTGGATGACACATCTGGTTTAGGGCTGTTTAAAGTATTGGTTGATTCCATCAAGCTCTTTGGTCTTGATATTGATGATATTAGGGGTCAAGGATATGACAATGGCTCTAATATGAAAGGAAAACATCAGGGAGTACAAAGGAGATTGCTTGATATTAATCCAAGAGCTTTATACATGCCATGTGCTTGTCATAGTCTTAACCTTACACTTTGTGATATGGCTAAATCTTGTGCTAAAGCAGCTAGCTTTTTTGGAATTGTGCAACGGATATATATACTATTTTCTGGTTCTACTAAAAGATGGAATGTTTTGCTTGATCATATTCTAGGTTTAACAGTGAAATCATTATCCAATACTCGTTGAGAGAGCAGGATAAAAAGTGTTCAAGCAATTAGATATCAAGCACCTCAGCTCAGGTCAGCTTTGTCTCAGTTACAACAAGCTAGTGATTTAGAACTAAGTGATAAGACTGATGCAAACAACTTATTGAAGGCTCTTGGTAGCTTTGAGTTTATACTTGGCATGGTTATACGGTATGACATTTTATTTGCTGTAAATACTGTAAGCAAGAGGTTGCAATCACCATCTATGTGCATTGATACTACCTTGCAGCAAATTGAAGACATGAAGAATTATTTCAACAATTACAGGAATGAAGGATTTGCTTCTAGTATGACCATTGCCAAAAGTATTGCATCTGAAATGGGTGTAGAGCCATCATTTTCAGTGAAGCGCAAGGCTCAAAGGAAGAAACATTTTGATGAAATTGACACCAATGAAGAAATTCTACAAGCTGAGAAGGCTTTTGAGGTCAATTACTTCTTGGTCGTGGTTGATATGGCAAACACCTCATTGAAAAGTAAATTTGAAGAACTACAAACATTCAAAAGTATATTTGGGTTTTTACTTAGCTCAACAACTTTGAAGTCACTAAATGATACTGAATTAGAATATTGTTGCACCAAATTTTTGAAAACATTCTCTTCGCATGACACATCTGATGTGGAGGTAAATGATCTAATATCTGAGTTGAAGGTTTTGAAGCTAAGTTTGCCGGAAAGGCCAATGTCTTCTATGGACATTTTTGAGTATGTTAGAAAAATGGATTCTTATCCAAATATCTCAATTGCTTATCGCATATTATTTACTGCGCCTGTGACTGTGGCATCGGCAGAAAGAAGCTTTTCAAAGTTGAAACTGTTGAAGAATTATTTAAGATCTACGATGTCTCAACAACGGCTGAACGGGCTTGCCACTTTATGTATTGAGAAGAAATTATTAGACGAGGTTGACAGCAACACCATCATCAACGACTTCGCATCAAGAAATGATAGAAGAAAATTTTGAAGGTAATATGTAATAATTATTTGAAGTGAATTTCTTTTGATATACTATTAATTTTTTGCTGGATGAAACTTATTATAAAATGGAAGGAAAAAATATATAAATAGGGCCTCAACTTTTAGTCTCGCCCCGGGTCTTTGGAACCTCAGGACCGGCGCTGGTTAAGACAGAATTCGATACAGTGTCGATATGTGTGATAACATGAAATTAATAAAGTTTGAATTGATATTCACTATTAGTGAAATCCATAAACACGGCAGCAGTATGTAAACATACCAAAATACTCAAATAAAATCCATAAAACAGAAACTCTAAATTTTATGGATTCACAACCAAGAGGAAACGAAAACATAATTATGCTTTCCTCATTTCTCAGAGAATCATCAATAGAGTGGCTCTGATACCACTTGTTGGATTAATTGTGTGAACAATTACATAAAGCTCTCTATGATGATTAATCGAGAATGACAGAGAATGAGCATAAACTGTAGAGCGGAAGCGTACCTTGATCCATAAGGAATTGGAACGCATAATTGCTGGAATTGCTTTTCAGCGGCTATGGATCTTCCAAAAGACTAGAGACATTCTTCGCAATAGTCTGCCGAGAGAATACAGAGATATCGAATGTTCTTCTGACGTCTGGAGACCATAACCGTAACTTATATTTATAGATAATATAAGTTCCTTTATTTTCTATTTGGTCCCTCAACAATTAGAAAAGCACAAATTGGGATCTACACTTATTTCATAACAGATAAATACACTTTAGTCCAAACTAAATCTTTATTAAATCACTTTATATTGGACAACTGAAAGATAAACATACACATTAAATTAGTTATATGGAAGCTCAAATTTCTAACATTGCATCATTTTTCAAAGAAAAAAATGTGTTTCCCGAAACTAGTAAATGAATAAAGAAAAGAGAAAGAGAGGATATACTACCCTACTAGGTTACTAGGTACCAGCCACACAGCCGTGATAAATTTAATTGCGTGGATTTTGAACTTTTGAACATACTCCTAAAATATAATTGTGTTATCATCTCAATGATCTTTTAATTAGTATAAAATTTGTTATGAAAATTCAGATATAAGAACATTTGAATTTGGAAGTACATAAGTTAACTCTAGAGGAGAGCACAAATTAGTTTGACTTCATGATCTCGGAGACAACAGGTCCACGTAAAGATTAAAAAATAGACCACCTTACATCCTACATAGAGGGAACAATTTATTCTCAAAAAATATAGAAAATGTTTGGCAGGAACCATGAATTTGCCTTAAAATATATAGCAGGATTAATTATGCGCTTACATTTTGAAGAGGAAGGCTTTATTATATACTCATAAAACACTTTTTACCGAGCAAATCATTCCGAGCACCAATATTTCCGAGCACATGGGTGCTTGATGGCACTAGTTTCATCCGAGCCCGGGTGATCATGTGCTTGAAAATTACCGAGCACATAACTGCTCGATCCACATTTGTAGGCTGAGTTATTAATTTAAAGCCTATTCCGAGCACCATTTGGTGCTCGGTAGACAATCTTTTTTAAGTTAAGATTTCCTTTTTCTCTTATCATCATATGTCTATTTTTTAATCTTTGTCTTGACGTGTTGTCACGGTCACGGAGACCGTGAAGCCAAATTGTTGTGGGTTTGTCCTCTCCTCTAGGATTAATTACATATGTACTTCCAAATTCTAATGTTTTTCTACCTTAATTTTTACAACAAATTTGAGCTAAAACGGTTCATTTGCATATATAAGTACTAATAACTCATTGAAATGTTACAAGTACTTGAAGGTTTGTCGAGAAATTATGAACACTTGATGTTTAAACAAAATGCAAACATGAAACTTTAAGCAAGAGTAAGAGAGGGAGATAGTTTACACTAACCAGAGCCGGCTGATGAATTTGAAAACCTCATTTTGACTATGAAACTCAAGTTCCGTATTTGACTATTTATATACATAGAGGTGAAAAATGGAATATATATAAAATCTAATTTTACTAATATTATAGTACTAATTAGCAAAAAGGTAGTGACAAAGGTACATAATTGTACGTACATAATCGAACTTTTTTTTAACATTTTACATTGAAAATCAATTTATAAACATTAAATAATTTAAAATAAATTTCATACTAATCATTTTGCAATACTTTAAATTTTTTTTGAAATTTTAACTTAAATATTTGTATATTTAAGCAAAAAAACAATTTTTTTTTTACTAAATATTGTATAAATAATTCAAATCAAGCTCGGAATCATGTTACAATTTGAAATAAAATCATTTCTTTCTTATTGCTATATAATAATACAACAAATAACAAAACTAATTTTTGATTAAACTCACTTAAATTAAAATTTTAAGGATATTATGTACATGTACAATTTATGTGCATTTATCTTTTCTTTTAGCAGAATTACTTTATGATCATTACTTTATGACCTGAAATAATTTTTTACATAAATATTTGGTAAATTGTAATACTCCTATTACATAAATTTCAAGTAAATTTACAAAATTAATAAAAATAAAAAGTGGAGAATAAATGCAGAAATAAGAAAAATAAACAGGTGGAAAAAATTAAATTCTACTAATATTATATACTGTAGTATATTTATACATTTATGGTTAGATTGCAATCATCATTATTTTACGATTTTAAATTTTTTACATAAATATATGATAGGTTACAAAAATTACATAAATTTGTGAAAACAATAAAAATAAACAAATTGTGAATTAATAGAGAAACAACAGAAATAAACAAGCCGAAAATTGTTGCTATTATATAATAATTATAAATTTCTTTTTTGATTGTAATGATCATTATTTTACGATTTTAAATCAAATTATTTTCATAAATATATGGTAAATTACAATATTACATAAATTTATGATAAATTTCCAAAAACAATAAAAATAAACAATTTAAGAATAAATAAAAAAACAACAAAAACTAAGCAAAGAAAATTAAATTCTATTAGGGCTGATATTATATGCTACTACTCTTAGAATGTTTACAACTGATATTATATGCTACAATGTTTCAAATATTGACCTGCTATTAGGGTGACTTGATCCTTATGTATTACAAAAAGAATTGAAGACGGGTCTTTAGTTAGGAGTTTCATTTGCAAACACGTGCTAAAATTCCTTTGCTGCTATGGAGCGGTTGGACCGTGGAGAGACTGTGCTGCATTTGTGCGTGAAAGATCGTAAGCTCGGAGCTTTGAAGGTTCTGGTGACCAAGTTAGGTGAGTTTGTGTGTGCAGAGGATGATGCTGGGGAGACAGTGTTGCATTTGGCTGTTAGATACAAACAACTTGAGGTGACACCTTTATTTCTTTTTTCTTAAATTTCTGGTTTTTTTGTTTCAATATTTGCAATTTTTAAAGGATAGTTAGAGTACATATTACTCCTATTCCTATATGATTGTATTTACATATTCATCATTTTTTAGTTTCACTATATTGTAAAAGCCATGCATTCTTATAGATTTTGATTATATATATAATCGTTCGTTGCGAAGGTTTTCATTTTATTAAAAAAAATTACATAGTGTATATATATTTACAAGTTAAACAATATAAACAAATTGAATTACATTTATTATATGATTCTATCAGCTATGTAATAAGTAGATATTGTGTACCATAATAAATAATAATGATATTAGTATGCAAATATGATTATAGTAAGTGACTAAGTGTAAAGAGTTGAAAAATAAATACTATTTAATAGCTTAAAAATCGGTCAAAATTAACTTGCATACTTATGCGACTTCGTCCCTTTAAATAAGGAATCATAAGATTTGTTTAAAAGTCGAAAGTAAGACTACATTTTAATTCAAATTAATTAATAAATATTTCCACAAGTTGGTAATTATAACATTTAGTTTCTCATATTATATGTTGAATATCTGTAGTTGGAGTCAAAATTAATAATTCATACTATAAATTACGGATGATGAATATTCGTCAATTGAAGAATTTAAAATGAGAAAATCATTAATATTTTAGAGAATCTTTGTTTTCTCAATTTAAATAATATTGATAGAATGAGAATCTATCAACATATTTATATATAGAGTGGGTCTCAAATTTTATCATACTAACTTTAATTTTACATATACCAAAATTGAAAATATCTACAATAGTATATGCACAATAATCTATATTTTATAGATGATCGCAAATTATATTAATTTAGTAAATCACTTAATGGGGTGACTAGATACATAGTCATAAATGAATGTGCTTTTTAAATAATTATATTATATTGGACCAGACTAAAATTAGAAACCTTTGTGAGTGAGTATTGTAAACCAGTTTTGGTTGAGATGATTCAATACTTGACAAAAGAAACCAAGATTGATAAGAAATCAAAGAATTCCAAATGGGAAACGCCAATAACAATCCTGAAGCAACGCATCTCCTATTCCGGATCCGACCCACCCACTCCTCTCAAACCCCCCGGGTCGAGTGGCTGACCAGGAAGCGCAACTCCATCATGGTGGTGGCGATCCTGATCACCACCCCAGGCCGCCGTCAGCCCCACTGGCAGGAGGACACTCTTGCGCACAAGGCCGGGGAGGCCGTGATGGCCTACAAAGACCCTCACATTTACCGGAACTTCATACGCCAGCGGCGGATGGAGGTGGGGTCGAGTGGGGTCGGCCGACCCCACCGCCATCCCTGGTGAACTGCCGGAATACTCCTCCCAACGGCCCCCGACCCCACGGCGTTCGGAACTCTGCCCCATGATTCATCTTCAAGCTGAGCGTAGCGTTTGCACCTTCATTGTTATTTTCTCTACTGCTAAATCTTTTATGTGTGGGTTCATTTATTTTAATTAAAACATGCAGGGAATACTTTCTTCATAAATAATTTATCTCTATTATAACGGTTAATACTTTCTTTACAAATTACAACTAAGATTGCTCGGTATCTAAATTAATTTTAATTCAAATTAAGGGTTTGAGGGGTAGAGCATAGGTTGTCCAAAAAAAAGATTCGGTGCATTATATTATAGGAGTATAGTTTATTGAACATCTTGTAGTCATGTTTTATTAATTAATTTACTTTATTATCGTAGTAACCGATAAATTTTAACCTAATTTTAATAGATATTCCCTCCGTCCGATAAAAATATGAATATTTGGAATAAAACATAAATTATTGTACAATTGTTAAAATAAGAGAGAAATGGAAAGAAAAAGTAATTATAGTATTGTTAGTGGAGAATGTGGCTAATCTACTAGAAAAGGAAGTTACCAAATACTATAAAAGGAGATAATTTTATGTGACATTCCAAAATGAAAATGTATTTATTTTTATGGGACGGATGGAGTAATATCTATCTTTTACTTTTAATTATTGATTTTAGTTACCTTCTATTTTAGATTAATATACTCCATTCGTCCCACAATAAAAGTCATATTTTGTAATTTCGGTCCGTCCTATAATAAGAGTCACATTTCACTTTTATCGTAAATGGTAAATAGGTCTCACATTCCACTAACTCACTTCACTCACATTTTATTATAAAAAATCAATATAAAAAAGTGGGCCTCATGTTCCACTCACTTTTCCTACCCACTATTCTTTGCATTTCTTAAAACGCATGTCTACATCAAATGTGACTCATATTATGGGACGGATAGAGTATTCATTTTTGAAAAAATCTCGAGTTTCCATCAACTCTTCTAATGCTAATGGCGAACAAAAACAACAGCAACTAGAAGATATTTTCGCAACTAATTTTGACAGTTTCATAATATCGTAGAAGTACATATAAAATAGAGATATTTCATTTATAATGTATCTTTATAAGTATATATATTAGTATATTTTATTATTTCTTTCGACCCCACGGAATTTTATTCCTGGATCCGCCATTGTCATACGCTCCAACACGGTGGCATTTGTGTCCTCACTCAGCATTATATTGCTGTTGATTATTGGCTTACCCTTCAGGTACAGATTCTTCCTCGTTGTGATCATGTGGGTGTCCGTCACCGCCGTTGGAGTCACCTATGGAGCTTCAATTATGGTAGCAACTCCTCATGCTCATAAGGAATCCCTTAGCCGCATAAATCATAATCCAGCCTGCGATCGTTGCTTGGGTCGGTCTGATGACAATTCTACTCGTCGCCAACACTCTCCGGCAACTTTATCGGAGATTGAGGAATGCCGGAATTAAATTTCCGCTTTGGGAAAGTAGAGTTGTCAAGTTGGTGAGGTTGTTACCGCCTGGCCCAAGTCCGGTTAGTCCCAGTAAACTTGAGGCCGGACTTGGCTCAAGACCATGACTGAAGTGGGCTGGGCTAGCTAGGCTCGATATTTTATAAATCCAGATGTAGCTTAGCCCAAACCTACTTGGGAGTGAGTCTGGTTGGGCTGGAAATGTTTTTTTTTTAGTATTCTTAAAAAATAATGTAATTTAAATTTTTTTTGTAACCGTAGTATTAAATAAAACTAGTATCACGCCCCGTGCGATGCACGGATCATTTTAATTTCTTCATATTTATTTCATTATGCGAAATAAAATTTGTGAAATGATAAACAAAAGAATATTCGACATCCTCTTACTTTGGATTATACTTTTTCAATCACAATAACCCCACATGGCCACAAGAGTGCGTTTAAATGCTAACTTTTCTTTAAAATGTCAATACGATCACATTAAAATTTCAACACTTATTTGTGTTGACATTTAAATATTAATATGAATTAACCGTTGAGTTATAACTGCAGGAGCAAGTTTACGTTGCAATAATTTAAGATTGCACTGGTGAGACACTTCCTAGTCGAGCTTCATTTCATTGCAATATAGTGACCCTATACACTAAAAACCCAAACCTTGAAACCTAAATCATAAACCCTTAACTTTAAAATATACTCATCATGACCAACAAATGATGTTTAATTAACTCATAATTAAAGGGGTTGATTCGTAATTGATAAGAAACAGTATGAAAATTGTACAAAAAATATTGGTAATAGTAACAAAGAATTATACAACTAAAACATACTAATAAACTTGAAATAATTCATACAACAAATTATAAAAACTTTGGAGAACTCTCGGTCATAACAAAAGGATGAGGAGCATTTGAAGCTACTATCATTCAAATTCGGCAATTGAAAAAATTGATCCATTCACGTCATCTATAAAATACAAATCTAATTTATAATTACAACATTTTAATGATCAACAAGCATATCATAAAGATTAAAAAATATTTAGAATCAATAAAAACTAAAAACATCTTCCATAATAATATGCATAAAAACTAAAAACATCTTCCATAATAATATGCATAAAAACTAAAAGTTAGCATAAATTTTCTAAACCTTTAAAATTCTACCATACATCTTAGAAACACATAATGTAACCATACATTCAAAATATACATCATACAACTTCTATGCAGCAATCAAACCTACTGTATCTTGCGAAATAGGCCAGCAATATAAAAAAATATAAGCTTCTATGGTTGAATTTATAATACATACATTCAATTAGCACTCCACGTTTCTTAAGAACTAAAACATGGCATAATATCATCTCTTCAACTTCTAGTCTCTTCAAATCCATTCCCATATAAACAAAACTTTTCACATTCATAATTTTAATAAAAATCCATATTGTCTTATTATCTTCAAAAAACTTTTCATTATCCCTAGTTATTACAAAAATAAATAATACTGTACACTTTTATTTAGAAATGTATACTACCATTTATTATAAATTAAATCATAATGAATGTCTTATAGCAGTTTTTTTACCCTTTCAAATCACGTTCATATAACTGCAATATCTAAAAAATCTATTGATAATAATAATTTTAATCAATAAATTACTTTTTAATTAAAATGGCATTTCTGTAAATATCCCTAAAACTCCCCTTTTATATATGTATAGATAGTGATAATCGAATGATTATGTAACATCCAGGCACCCCCTATTTTAAAAGATAAGATGTGATCTTTTTTTTGTTCAAATCTACCAACCTCTCGAGTATTGGCTATCCTGACATCCCAAAACTAACTGTTTAAATACATGCAGTACATACTTGATCCTTCAACAGCTGCACGTAGGACAAAGATTTCTAACACATAAACAAGATTTTAAACATTAAGAAACATTTCTCTAGCCACCACCGAACCAGAAAATCAAATAAGCATAAAATTTAAATTAAAAATAAAAATAATAAAAAATATATAATAATAATAATAATTATTATTATTATTATTATTATTTTCAAATAAATAATACTCCCTTCTCCGCCATTACAAGTTCCGGTTCACTTTTACTATAAATGGTAGGTACACCTCACTTTTCACTCGCATTTTATTATAAAACTAATATATAAAAATTGGTCTCACATTTCACTATCTTTTCTCAATCACTTTTCTTTATATTTCTTAAAACACATGCCGAACTTAAATGGGACTCCTAATGACGAAGGGAGTATTGTTTATGAGGATAGTTAGATTTGAAAAAAAAGGATGAGCATGTGTTGAGCAATCAAGTAATTATAGTTCTATTTCTATTACTTTACAATCAACAAAATAGTTAATCGTCCAAACTCAACAATTGGACAAAAGTCATGTGCAATGTATATTTCAATACTAAGATGAGTATAAAATATACGGAGTATAATTATTTATTTATAATATTTGATAATGCCTTCCTCATCTTTTTTTTACTGCTCAAAAAATTCTATGTTGCAAATTTGGTTGAGATATTTGATATATGCTTTTTATTATGACGAATTAGTATATTTTGATTTATAGTATATTCTGATTTCATAACTCATTAGGTAAACTATTAAATCTAAAATATTTTAACCGAGTAAAATATGAAGTGGAGTACTAATTAATTTAATATTATTGCTTGTAAAAAGTTAAGATAGCTTACAGAGCGTCAGAGACTCGGACATCATTTTCAAATTTCAATTCTCTTTCTCTTTCTTGGTCTCCATTAGGGACGTCAATGTAATCCAGAATCCGCTGGCCGGCTCGAATAACCCGATAAAAATAAAAGGTTAGGGTTGTAGTTTCGCAGCTTGGATTTAAAATCGGGTCATTCGGGCTGACCCGTTCGGGTTGTCGGGTTAGACGGGCTGACCTGATCGGGTTACGGGTCGGTCCGTCGGGTTGAAGGCTTCTGCACAGCGAGTAGTTTTTGTAACGGTGATAACTTTCTCTACAAAGCTCCGATTGAGGCGTACAATATATCCACGCGAAGCTCTTTCGAAGACGAAGAGAATGATATGCATTAGGGGTTTATCAGACTTCAAAATCGCGAGAAACATTGATTCAAACAAGGCTGTTGCACATCCACATATTTTATGTACATTTTCTAGCCCATTTTCTATCATTTCTCAACAAACATGTAAACATACCAAAATATAGAAATATAATCAAAATCATCCGAGACAACCCTCTAAAACCATGCAAAATCCAAATACGTCAACCGACTATATAAGATCACTAAAAAAATCACTATGTGGTTCATGGATTCATAAATACTCGTATATAAAAGCTTTCTTTTAGTATATTTCCAATATAATAGTGCAAAGTGTTTTGACGCCACTTCGTCATTGAATTATGCGTATTTTGATGATTCTTAAAACAAAGATAAATTATTATTTGACTTATTTACAACTTGAATAAATTAAATTTGACCAATCATAATTCAAGAAAACTTAGAGTTACTCCAATTAGCTAGCATCTTGATAATTCACTCTATAATAATTCAAAATATTTTTGTTACATCTACGATGCACCTCTCATATTATGAAAATTTCATTCAATTTTCTACGAATTGATTTATGTTTGAATTTTGAAACAAAGTGTTTTGATTTATGTTTTAAATACATAAATATAAACATACTATTGATAGATATTTTATAAATAATTATGTAATGAATAAGTTATTTAAATTTAAATAACTTAACCTTTTTTTAAAATATTAAAGAAAATTAAAAATACATATTTCATTGTTGACTGATTAATTAAAATATGTATATAATTAAAGAAAATTTAAAATACGTATTATTTTTTGAAAATATTAAAAGAATTAAAAATACGCATTGGCCCGAATAACCCGATGGGTTAGCGCGAAACCCGAAGGGTTAGGGTTAGGGTCGAACTTTTATAACCCGAAAAAATCATAACCCGAATAGCCCGTGCCCAAATCGCCCGACAGCCCGAACGGGTTGGCCCGATTGACATCCCTCGTCTCCATATCTATTCCTATTTCTATTACACACATGACTCTTCCTTTCTTCTTCCCAATCTCTCTGAAAATCATACAACAAAAACAATATTATGGGTACTCTCTTCAATTTCCGCCCCAAGCACGAAATAATTATACAGTGTCTGACACCGGCAAGCCCCCACTGGAGCTGGGGCTTGTCCCTTACTAGTTCTGTCGCTCTAGCCACATATATAAGTTATAGATTTATATAATGAATTATGTTATTGTGCTAACTATCTTAATGTGCTACTTATAATATTTCTAACTAATACATGATACTTTAACCCTCTTGGATCATCAATTATTATTTAACAAATTCAGGTCCTTTTCGGTGTTAAAACAACTACTGAAATCTTTATTAAAGAATTTTAATCATACTATAATTATTGCGTGATTTTATAATTACATAAAATACTAGATTAATATTTATAAACAATTATGATGCTTAAGTTTAATTTTGTTATAATTATGTTTGAGAAAAATGAATTGGAAGAATAAGGAATTTGGAAAAATATAAATAGAAAGAAATAGTTAGGATAGGCATCCTTAAAATTATGATAGAATTAATTAAAATGGAGTATAGATTAGTTGTAATGGATCTTGTCTGGGTAGAGTCTATTGGATCTGGGTTGAATTTAGAAAATAGTCCAATTGAAGTATGTTTCAATTGGTCCAGTTTAAGCCCGATTTGTTGTTGTATTGGGCCGACTGGGCAGAACCAACCGACCCACTTGATAATTTTGTAGTAGTTTCTTGATTAGTAATTTATCTCTTCTTTTAGTTGTTTATGGCAAATTTAGTTTATTTTGCCTAGCTAGATTAGCCCATATATAGGATCCAAGAATATACTATCAGGGAGTGGAGTCTCTTCACTTTGCTCTATTTCATATCCGGAGATTTCGGTCAGTCAAAATTTGGGTATTTGTTTTGTTAAGAACAGTTTTTCTAGAAACACTTTAAACATGATAAAAAAAAGGTGTGCAAAAATAAATAAAAAAAAGTTAATAGAACTCAAAAATTATAGTAATAGGAAAAATATTGATAAAAACACCTTGATCGAAACCTAACTAATGATATGATCATCGGCGCTTGTTTGATGAACGACATGGAATTCTGCAACAACGAGGTGGATGACTTGAAATACATGGATGAATGAATGACACTACAAGCGGGATGGTAGAACCGTCTGATAAGTTGTGATATGGAGTTAATGACGTCACAAATGAGAGTGAAAATTTGTTTGATAGGTCGGATAAAATTGTCAACGAAATAAAAATTTATGAGAGAATTCTAGAGAGATAAAACTCAAAATATTAATATTCAAATTTATATTCTTTTGTCCAATAATGAGGCATTTATATAGGCCCAGATAAAATCATAACATAAACAAAAATAAAATTTAATCGAAATTAGCATGTGATTGTTTAATCAAAACAAAAGGGGAGATATGCTGGAATATCTACAAAAGCAAAAGGCATATATCGAGGAAATAACCTTTTCCTACATAACTGGAAAATTAGTAGTGGACTTTTGCCAATTTTTCGCATTCCAAGGTTGCTTCCTTGTGTTGTTCAAAAACAGAGTAATTTTCGTATCTTACAGAAAGTGGTAGTTATAGATTGAGAATCAAATAAACCCAATTTAATAGGCCAACCATATCCAGAACAGGGTACTAAAACCTCGATATAGTATTAAAGTATTTTACATTTTTGTCAGAATACATTACATGCAAAATCAAATGCACGAGTTAAGTGAACAAAACAAGACAAAACAAAATAATAGGCATAAGCAGCCTATTTTTACTCCACAGGAGCATCACAGCTCTACTTGGCAACTTGTTCCAGAAGAGGGATTTTGTTCCAAGGATCCTCCAATCCACTAATCTGGAGAGGCGGCAATGAAAATGCGCTAACTGTAGAGCTACCGCTGCGAATCTCTTTCAAAACGCGCAACGCAGCCAATGTACTCTTCATATACAGGCTCTTCATGTATTTTATCTGTGCAAGCTCCTTAGGTTCCTCCATCACACCCTCTTCCGGTGCACTGCTCGTAGAGGGTTCCTTCCCAACCACTGGGAGAGGGAACATTTGATCGAGCATATTCTCACACTCCTTCACAAGCTTGTACAGCAGGTCAGTCGTGTAGAACGGCTGCTGCAGAACATTCTGTATGAATGGCAACCGAAGGAGAGCGCCAGTTCTTTTGTCGTACTTCTTCAAAATCTTAACCAGTCCTGTTCCATATAACTGGAAACATCAGGCAACAGCAATAATACTCCCTCGAAACTACAAGTTTGAGCATCAAATTTCATGCTGTTAATAGCACAAAGCTCAGAACCAAACAAATATTTACAATTTAGATCCTAAGCTAACAAGACAGAGGTGCGCGTGTACATCAGCACGGGGATAAATACAGAGCATTGTTAGTAGAAGGAGAAGGTCCAAGGTTTTTACCAGTGTAGTTAAGAGCACTATAATTCTCCAACAAAACCATCTCCCCATGGAAGTCCACAATTTCTTTCCGGATCTTAATCATCTCATCTTTCTTATCCTTGGCATTCGCCACACTATCACGTAGTTCCTGTACGCACCACAAATTACAAATCAAGTTAACACTATCTGTTAACAATCAACAAATAGTCAATGCAAGAAATATCAGAGCTCAAGAAAGGCTGGTTTGTTTGTTCCAATATACTTCGAAACAGTTAAAAATGATCAACACAAGGAGTATTAAACAACTACTACTGCACTGAGCCTCACTGGCACACAAAATCGAATGGCATGTATATGGCTTAAGCGATTGTAACTGTTTAATTAGGGAATGTAAAATTAATGATGGTTTGATTTCTGGGATTTAACTGAAAATAGCTGAGATTGATCTTACAATTTCGAGCAGTCCTATCTACTGATTTGGTTAGCATTGCATTCATGAATCATTGTTGCCGAACAAAAAACTCAAAATTCCAATAAAATTGACAAATTAGGGCAACGGAACAGGCAGGCGCAACAATTGAAGCAGAAACGGAAGAATAAGATGAATAATCGGAGAATAAATTACCTTCAATCTGATAATATACTCCTCCTCTTTCTCAACGAAGAAGGAATTAAACTTGTCGAGCTCATCCTCCAAAAGCTTGAGGAAATCCACCTCCTCCTCAGTCATGGCATCCCCTTCCCGGCGGGTCTCCTCCATCTTCCGCTTCTTCTGCGGCCTTTCCTCCCCCTCGCCGGCAGGCTTATTCGGCTCGATCAGCTTGAGCCGCTTCTTCAGCTCCTTGTACGACAAAAACTTGTCTCTCCACTCCGGCAACGTCTCCTCAATCTGGTTGCTCAAACTCTTCCCAAACTTCATCTTCCAAAAAAGCAAATCAACAATTTCCAAATCCTCAGACTCCTACCACTGCGGAATTATGTATTTGTGTATGTATATGAGAATGAGACGGAATAATGAGGTATGCCGTTTGGTATGTAGAGGAGGAAAAAGGGGAAAGGGGGAAATGGGATATAAACGGAGGAAGAGGAGAGAGAATATGCGGAGGGTATAGTTGGAATATTCTTTTCCGAAGAGGATATATTGGTTTTATACTTTTATATTCCCGCCATCTGCTGGTGGGATGCCACGTGGCCACCTCACCCTCTTTAGTTACTATGTCCTCAAAATTAGTTATTTATATTTTAATTTATTCAACTATGAAATCTGTCTTATTGAGATTAATTTGATCGTATTAATCGCGTCTTTTTTTTTTATTTTAGAAAAGAATAAAATACTGAACAAGACAAAGTTTATATATAAATGAAAGATGATCAAAATGTCCATTCACATAAATATTTACTCCTGTTTTGTTAGAAATGGTTTAGCTTGAAAGTGGACTAATGAGTAGTAGTTAGAAATGGTTTAGCTTGAAAGTGGACTAATGAGTAGTAGTTAGGGGTGGCACTGTACGGTATACCGCACTCAAAATGTCATATCGCATACCGTACCGTAAATTGTGGTATGAGAAAATATCATACCTATACCTTACCGATTTTTTCGGTATACCTCATTGCGGTATACCGCAAAATTCGGTATGATTATTTTCGATATGCCATACCGTCTATGCGGTATACCATACCGTATTGCGGTATACCGTACTTTTATATTATACCGAAATAAGGCATGACATATCGAGTACGATATACCAAAATAAGGTATGACATACCGTAATACTTGTGTTTCATACAAAAAAAATTCTATTATAGCCAAATATTTAAAATAAAATTTCACTTATTTAAATAATTTCCAAAAGATTAAAACTACACCATAATCAAATCTATACAGTGGACTTGATTTGCATCTTTGCATATGTATGTTTGGGGTTGGGGGCGGTTGAACTAAAATATGAAAGTATGGTTAGAGATTTTAACATATTAACTATTTTTTATATAAATTTTAAATACAACATATATATCAAATTTTTTGCAAATATCGTAAATGCGGTATATTGCGGTATACTGCGGTATAGGAAAATCTATACCTTTACCGTACCGATAGATATCGGTACGGTATCATACCATACCGCAACTTGCGGTATACCCCAAATTCGGTATTTTCGGTATTTTTTCGGTACGATAAGTGCTGTATTTCGGTATTACGGTATATTTTGCCAGCCCTAGTAGTAGTACAAAATAAGACGAGAGCTATGCCACTCTAACTATAGTATAAATTTGAATAAATTAAATATTTGATACTTATACAAGATTTTTTCAAATCTAAACCTCATTTCATTATTATAGGCGATTGTTTTCAGTTTGAAATCACACGAGATTCATTGGAAGTTACGTGATTAACATTTGTAGAAATGATTTTCATCCTTCAATTCAAATAAAATGATAAATAATACTTCCTCCGTCCACAAAAAATAAACTGTATTGTGAATGACATGAGTTTTAATATGTAATTAGCGAAGTAATAGAGAAGGGAAAAAGTAAGAGAGAAGTAGTGTTAAGTGAAATGTGTGGTTCATCTTATTAGTAGTTTTAATCGTGCTAGATAGCAAATGTGGGATCAAATAAGGAGTTAAAATGATATAAATAGTTAGCTAGATAATTTTTAAAATACGAGTAATAGATAATTAAAAACACATCATGCTACTTTGATAGAAACGGTGCTAATTACTCGAGCAACCAAACGACTACAATATGCTTTAAAATTACTGCAATTAATAATATAATATGCTTTAACTGTCCTTTACTTTTTCCTTTATAACTTTGATTATTTAAGAATATCTATGAAAGAATAAAGATACTTGCTTTGGAATATGCCAGATTTTCCGATTTTTATAAGTGATACAAAATGACAAATATGGACATTTCATATTCCCAATTCCCACATATGCTCAGCACCCTACAAAAACATTAAAAAAATAAGTGTGATAAATAGCGATATTGACTTGTGTGAAGAGTGACTTCCGTTCAAGAGTAGATTCGGATCAAACCGTAGGATATGCCCAAATATTGAAGTCAAAATAATATGACATCATAGGATAAGAGTAGATGCTTCAAAATATTCCCTTTTCATTTATGGAGTATATATAGAGAGGTATTAATATGACAATTCTCTTTATTGTAATACCATTATTTTAGGTTGTTAGATCTGAAAGATCATGTGATTCTCAAGCTGTCATGTGACAGCCTATTTTAATTAAATTAGAGCATAAAAAACGCTGAAGAGCAGAATCAGAACTCTCTATTTTCAGTCAGTTACCAGATTGCAGTGTTACTCTATGAATATTGCAGTGTCATGCGCATGCATCATTCTTAATAGTTTTTTTACCTTACCAGATTGCAGTCGTATTGTATGAATATTGCAGTATTGCCAGGTAGTATTTGCAGTTTACATATTACCAAATCTGTTTCTGATTTAAATTTTTGGGAATTGATTAAAATACCCACGCCTGCAATATCCAACACATATCCGAACTGTATTTCATCAATTCTTTCTTAGGCGTCCATCTTATAAATCTAATGGCTAGGATTAGTGTTATGGTGTCACTCTAAACATGGTGTCACCCTAATGCTCCTCGTATATATATTTTTTTATACTCCCGTCCATCCTACAATAATTGTCACACTTCATTTTTACTATAAATGATAAGTAGATATCACATTCCACTAACTCACTTCACTCATATTTTATTATAAAATCAATATAAAAAAGTGGGTCACACATTTCACTAACTTTTCCAACCAACATTTCATTATATTTCTTAAAACTCGTGCCCACAATAAGCGTGACAATTATTGTGGGACCAAGGGAGTATATAATACATATGGTAGGATTAAAATTAAGTACTACTACTACTATATTTTTATATTAAAATTATGGCCAAATATAAACTTTTAGATAAAAAATGGATGACGGGAATCTCATTTCTTTTCGGCATGGATTTTAAGAAATGTTAAAAAAAAAGTGAGTATATAAAAGTTAATGGTATATGAGTAATTTATATCAAAAATGGATGTTGGCAATCTCATTTCTTTTCGTCACGGATCTTAAAATATGTTTAGAAAAGTGAGTGTAAAAAAGTTAGTGGTATATGACTCTCACTTGTATATATATATTAGTTTTAAATAAAATATGAGGATAATAAGTTAGTGGAATATGAGAACTATTATAATTTATGATAAAATAAATCGGGACTTCTATTAACGGATGAACCAAAATAGAAAAACGGGACTCGTATTCGTGGATGAAAGGAGTAGTGTATTTTTAGCATGACTAGTCCATATCATATATCATTGATCCGAGCCCAACATCTAAGATAACTGGACTGAGCCCAAATATTATAGAAGATATAGGTTTAAATTGGCCTCCTTAACTCGACGAACTTGATTCTATCACATCACATGCTTATTCTTTTGACACAAAATGTTTGTTTGTGAGTACAATGATCATGTGAATACTTATATAATATCTGACTGTTCTACTTCTATGCATACATGAAAATTATGAAGAATCCAACTAGTTGTGACGATGGATACCAAAAAGTTGTACATGTAACTTGATCTGTCGATCAAATTTAGATGTATGTTTGTTGCAAAATTATTTTTAATCCAAAATGATTATATATCTTGTTCGCACATATTTCTCTAATTTGGGCACATTCAACTTCGGAGCCCATTATGAGTGTCAATTCAAAGTTGGAAGAGTTTATACATATTCACATTACAGTGATTGTAGGGATTATATAGTCGGCATATGAATACTATAGTATATTTCGTTTGTAAATAGTTATTCTATTTTTTTTGTCATACACATTTGATATTATTTAAGAATACAAAAATAGTTTGATACCGTTTCGCCTTTTTCCACAAACTCAACAATTTCATCAACTTTTATGTTCTAGTAGCATAGAAAAATGAGGGCAGGGGTCGATTTATAAGAATTTTTTTATATGAAATTTTTATTCTGATCTATTTATGGAGTAGTAGTTTTATTTTAAAAAGCACAGGCAAACTCAAATTTTGATACGTTAGCTTTTCTGTCTCCTATTTGCTAGTGGAGTATAATTTTCGTTACCTTTACTTTACTCTCATATAAATGTCGCAATCTTCGCTCTATCTTCCGTCACGCACCGTCAATCACGGAGACCTCTCATCGTCAAATTATTGTCATTTTATTGACTAATTAATTTGCCTAAACCAAAAACAAAGCATCCTTTTTTTTAATGATAAAGTCTGTTTTGATTACTGAAAATAAAAGTACTCCGATGTTGTTTATAAATTTTGGAAACCCAGCTTCATGTAGGGACATCAGTTTTAACGATTTATGACCAAATCGAGTCTGTCACATTTGATTTATATTTTAATGTGGTTTGCATTATTGCATCCTCGTAGAAAAAAAGAAAATAGTTGAACAAATTGAAAATGTGCAAACACACAAGCATAAATTGTTTTGTGATTCCAATTTATTAGAAATGAGTCACTCAAGGCCTCATAAGGGGAGGATTATCCACACTTATATAGGTGAGTTATGATCGTTACCAAGTCGATGTGAGACAAGAATTATGAATTTTAACATAATTCTTTCTGCATCTCTATGTTTATATATAACTAATAGAAAATTATAATATCATTAACGTGTATGGATAATATGGAAATTAAAGAAATACTGATAACTAATTTTAAAGGGATCTGATGTAAAAAGAATTCAGTTTAATTGGGAAAAAGAGCGGTTGATCGATATAGATGGATAATATAAATGAAACTTCCATGGCATAGAATCATAGATTAATAATACTACTAATTATAAAAAAAAATCAGAAGAAGACTAAATCACCAAACCCATGTGAGCCTCAACCGAAGGAATCATACTAGTCGTGCCGCGTAAATTAGTTAAATCTATAACAATCCATTCATTAGGTTTAATTATTAAGGAGAAAAAAAAAATTAAAAACCAGTCAACTTCATCTAGCAAAAGCATAGAGTTTTAGTCGCGCCGTGTAAATTAGTTAATCTAAAATAGGTGTAATTATTAAGGAAAAAAACAATTGCCAAAATAGTCAAATTTTATCTAGCAAAGGCATATGGTATTAATCATATTAGTCACACCGCGTAAATTAGTTAATCTATAATAATCACATTGAGTGGATCGAACTACGAGAAGAGGTTAATGAATTCAAATTCCTAAACATTGGGATTGATGGTTCAAAATGACTGAAACATGTCACTTTAAATTCTTTAGTAGTGTCCTTCATTATTAATGATTATCTATGTACTTATGTTTTAATTGATTTTTTATTTTTATAGACTTCGTATTTCTTGTCATTTAAATTCTTTAGTCATTTCCTTCATTAGCTATCGACTGATGCTTTAATGGTTTTTTGACCTTCGTAGACTTCGTATTTCTTGTCTCTACGATTTATAATCTTTAGTAGTGCTCTGTTGCTTCATTTTGTTTGTTTGTTTGTTTGTTTTGCCCTTGTGATCATATGCTATTTTTTGGTTGTGTATAGTTATAGTCACGTTATCTTAAACCATCTAGTTCACTTGCATATATATTTACCTAATGTACGACGATGTCTCGATCTTAGGCATCGCCTATGTTGAAGTGGCTAAATTCTCATTGTTTTCTAATAGTTATCGAGCGGTGCATAGTAAGACGTATATAAATTCTCGATAATTGCAGACTCTGTCATGTGTTTTGTAATGGTTGTTCGTAATTTTTGTTCAACTTTGAATTATTGCCAGACTTCTTTTTTTTTGGATTGACAGATGATATGCTTGCTGGGGTTTGGTGCCCCTTGGACAACGGAAGACTTGTACAAAACAAATAAATCAAATAAGGATCTATTTGACCGATTATGTGATTAATCAATTCACATGTTAAACAGATAATAGCATGCTAGAACACAAATAATTCATGCTCGGAAAATATAAATCCTAAAACATGAATACTACAATTTAGAGTTACCGGTTTGATTCTCCAAATAATCGACGATTGCTCACGCCTTCTCCACGTGATGATCTTCAATACTAGACCACGAATCTTCTGACCGGTTCCCGAACTGTATCTCGATATCAGGGTGGGCTGATCTTATCAAAATACTATGCCTCGAATAAAGAAGATAGAACTTTCTAACGGAAGAGAGCTGAAAAACTCACGGAGGAGAAGAACAATAAAAAAATCGTCCCCTACTCTATTTAGGAGTGGACGGAATTTTTCATCAAAAATTAAGTTTTAATTCTGCCTCCTTTATTCACTTATTTATATTAAGTTACATATTGAGCCCAGACAGGGATCTATGGAAGATTTTGGATATGGCCTCCCCCAATTAGCTTTTTACTAATTAAATTGAACCCAAAATTTAATACAAGCTTATATTGGAATATTACGAGCAGCCACTACAGAAGTAATATTGCACTGTCCATCCAAATCTGAAATTATAAGTAATCCGGACTTCCGTTTTGTTTGTTGTTTATTTCCCACGCTTAAGATAGAAATGTCCATTAATTAATTAGCGTCAGCTATTGACTTAATTAATTAATATCTTATTAATTTCAAGAGTGGAGTTAACAAGAAACACTTATTTATTATTCATGGAATAATTAAATTCCAACTGGTCAGTTTTCGAATAATAAAAACTTGTTCGAGCTCATCTTGGAGACATTATCAAACCAGACTCACCAGGAGTCCGATTCAACATAATAGCAATCCTAGCACCGCTATATATTAATTACCACTACCCAATATATCATGATTATTAGGTTGCGAAAAACCCGCACCATTTGACAAGTCAAAGTAATGCATAATCAATAACGTATGCTCAATGCTAACGTATGTTGATTAAGAAATAGTTGTTTATCAAGACATAGTCTTCGAGTAGATAGCATGAAGACATGTCTTGTTGTTGGATCCGTTCAGTGCTATACCTCACCAATGTCATCTTATTTCAGTGAGGTTTAGAAATAATCGGACTGACATTGCAACCTTTCGCGATAGGTAGCCAAAGTCCATCTAGGTTGTGAAATACTTCTTTCTCTTTTGCAAAGCATTGCATAGAACCGACTGTGTTACCTTAAAGTGAACGACGCCTACAACCGGTCTACTAAGCAAAAGACTTAGACTTTGTTTACTTTTTATGCATTTAAATGTTTATAAAACATCTTATAAATGCACAAGCAAACACAATGTAATAATATTAGTGATTATGTTCTTGCGAAACTGTTCGAATATTACTGAATCAGATTAAAAGTGAATTGTAGAGTTTTTCGTATACAAGCAAGATTCTATTTGTGATCGAAACATGCTTTTCAGTATACAAAACCTAACAATGCTTGAGATGTGTTCTTATTTATGATTTTTTATAGAACATATATATTTGAATTTGAGTGCATTTATATATTTTTGTTTGGTTTTTGTTGTGAACTGTTTATGCGTTGCATAGTCAATTGTATTAGCTCGTCAATATGTTGCCCGAAGCATTTCTTTATGTAAAAGAAATGTAATCACCATACACAAAAAATGAGTTTTGGTGTAGAAATCTTCTCCAACCACACACCAAATTCAAACCTATATGTGAAACAACACAAATATAGTGTTAGTGTAAAATTTTTGTGACAAACTCAAAAATTGTGCAAATTTTGAATTTGATGTAAATGGTTTGAGTAAAACTATTTCTTAGTGTGACACATACTAAAAAATGACTTTGCAAATTTTGAATTTGGTGTAAATGGTTTGAGTAAAACTATTTCTTAGTGTGACACGTACTAAAAAATGATTTTAATTTAGCGAAAATTGTTAGAGATGACTAGCAAAAAATGAATTTTAACTAAGAAAACAAATAAATTTAACTAAAATTGCAAACGAATTAAATAATTGAGATAAAATGAACTCAAACTAGGATAATTCCACACTAGTCACTGAGGCCACCCGCAACGCGTCACGCGAGTGGCCGGTAATCCGTCACGCCGGGACGAGACGGCGGCGTGACGCGTTGCAGCGCCCCGTCTCGTCCCCAGCCCGCCGAGCGTTCCGTCCGGCCGAGATGGATGGCGAGACGTCTCGCCACGCGCCGAGACGACGTGGCGCGCTCCGGCGCCATGCTTGACGCCCACTCGCCGGCCCGCGAGTGGGCATCGTCACGCTGACACAATAAATCATTTTTTAAAAAAATTTGGATTAAAAAAATAAAAAAAATAAAAAATGGTAATATTACCGTTAATATTACCGTTTTTCTTTTTTATTATTATTTTTTATTTTTTTACTCTATAAACACTCCTAATTCATCCTCATTTCACACACAAATACACATCTATTCTTCCCAAATCATCTCCATTTCCTCTCCAATTTTCATCTAACCTCTCATCACAAAATGTCTGGCGACGGAAACTCTGGCGGTGGCGGCTCCGGTGGGTTCGACATCAACGCGTTCGGCGACTGGGGGGCATGTACAATGTCCTGGGTGGTGGTTCCGGTTCGTCGATGCCGGGTACCCAGGGTTCGTCGACGCCGGGGGGGTACCAACCACCCATTTTGATGTAGATGCATACGCCCGTCCCTCCGCCTCGAGTTATTCGCAGGGATTATCCCAGATTCGGGAGGATTATTCCGTTGAACCCACTCCGGAAGAAGGCCGAGGCGGTGGAAGCTCCAGGGCGGAGGCGGAGGAGGAGGAGGATCTAGGCCGACATCCGTACAACCCCAAAGAAAAGATGGCGGTGTACAATGCCTGGATCAGCGTCTCGTACGATCCCATCGTCGGGAATCAACAATCCCGGAAGTGCTTCTGAAAAAAGGTTACCGAGGCCTACCACGAGATTAAGCCGAAGGGGTCCCGCCGTCGCACATATAAGATGCTCCGCGCTAACTTTGACCGAGTCGACAGAGAGGTCAAAAATTCTGCGCCATCTACAAGAGTGAAGCGGCTCATTACCAAAGCGGAGCCACGGGAGCCGACATTCTGAGGTCGGCTTTGCGAGTCTACTTCGACGACACCGCCAAACAATTCGAACATGTCGATGTTTGGGAGGTCGTCAAAGACGAGGAAAGGTGGGCCGGTGGTGTCCGGTCCAGCTCGGGCTCGACCTCGAAACGCACGAAGCACACGGCAGGTGGCCAATACTCGTCCAGTGAGGGCGGTTCGGGCAGCGCCGCTCAAGAGTTTGCCTCGCATGAGGTTGAGGGCACGACAGACGATGCCAGGGAGTCCTCCCGTGGGCGCCGTCGACCGCAAGGGAGAAATGCGGCGAAGGCGGCTAGAGGGAGGAGGGGCCGAGCCGAATCAAGCTAGGCGGGCTCGGGGGCACCCTCGAACTCCCTAATGTCCATGTACATGACCGCCACAATGTCGGACACTTCCCGCATGACGCCTCCCCAATACCAAGCCTATCTTGTCGGAATTGAGTTTATAGCAAGACAACTTGGTATTCCGCCTCTAGGTGGCTTCAGTGCATCTCCACCGCCTTTGGGGGATGATTCGCCGGCGGAGTAGTTTTTTTTATTTTCTATAAAATTGTATTTTAAATTATGTAATTTTTATTTTTTTAGGATTTTAATTATGTGTTTTTTTAAATTTTAAGTTGTATTTTTATTTTATGTTGTAATTTATTTTATTTAATGAAGTGTGCTTTTATTAATTGAATTTGGTTGGAAATAAAAATAAAAAATGAAATTGAATGAATAGTAATTTAAGAGACGGTTAAGGGATGGATAAGAGATGGAGGGTTGCAGCCTTGCAGGTTCTGTTCCTTAGTTAAGAGATGGAGTAAAAAAGTATAATGGGACCCTAGTAATTTAAGGGACGGTTAAGAGACGGATAAGAGACAGCGTTGCAGATGGCCTGATTATCGAGGCAAAGATAAATTAATTTTCGTGGACCAACTAGTTATACAGCTGTACTCTTAGAGCATCCACAACCGTGCTCTTGCCAGCGGCACGGTTGTGGGCCCGGGCGGTACTATTCATGCCTGCTCTCTGGCAAGAGCACAACACCCACAACTGTGCTCTTCCGCAAGGACGAGCACAATTAATATAAAATTCAATTACACAAAAACATTTCCATAATATTAAAATTCATTTAAAACCCACAATAAATATTACAAATGACAAATAAAATTAAACATTGCATAATTAAAATCCTAAAAATTAAAAATTACATAATTAAAATCCTAAAAATTAAAAATTACATAATTAAAATCCTAAAAATTAAAAATGACACTACTCGTTGCCGAATTTCGCCCACATGTGGTTGATTAGGTCTTCTTGTAGTTGATTGTGGATTCGAGTATCGCGCATTGTGTGTCTTGTCTCGATCCTCTGGCCAACCGTCGTATGCTCGCCTCGGCGTAGGGGAGACCTCGCTGTTGAGCTTCCGGCTTCGTCCTCGTCGTAGAAGCTAGCCGCCCTCGGCCCTTCGTCGGCTATAATCATGTTGTGTAATATAATACACGTGAACATGATGTCGGCGATATTATTCACGTACCACAGCCGAGCCGGGGCCTTCACAATGTTGAATCGAGCTTGAAGGACCCCGAAGGCTCTTTCGACATCTTTCCGCGCTGACTCTTGACGCTGCGCAAAAAGAACCCGTCTCGGGTCGTGCGGGTTGTGGAGCGTCTTCACGAACGTCGACCACCTTGGGTAGATACCATCGGCGAGATAGTAACCCATGCGGTATATATTTCCGTTGATGGTGAAGTCGATCGCCGGTGCTACACCATTCATCACATCATTGAAGAGTGGTGACGAATATAGCACATTCAAGTCGTTGTTGGATCCAGCAACGCCGAAATATGCATGCCAAATCCATAGGCGGTAGTCGGCGACCGCCTCAAGGATAAGCGTTGGGCCGCCGCCTTTGTGACCGCTCAAGTGTTGCCCCCTCCAAGCAGTCGGACAATTCTTCCACCTCCTATGCATGCAGTCAATGCTGCCAAGCATTCCGGGAAAGCCATGGACTGATTCATGAAGACGAAGCAACCGTTGGCAATCATCAGTGGTGGGTGCTCGAAGGAATTCATCCCCAAAAGCAGAACGAACGCCCTCGCAAAAATTCTTTAAACATAGGATTCCAGTGGACTCACCGATATGCAAATACTCGTCGAACATGTCGGCCGTTTGCCCAGTAGCGAGTTGTCGGATGGCACACGTACACTTCTGCAACGCCGTGATACTTTGCCGGCCGGCTGCATCTACACCTGTTTGAAAGTATTCAACACGTGCGGACAATGTGTTGACAATTCGCATGAACAAGCGCTTTGACATGCGAAAACGGCGCCTGAAGTAATCTGCCGGAAACCGCGGCTGGTCGGCAAAGTAGTCGGCAACGAGCCTTTCGTGGGCTCCCTCCCGGTCACGATGGATGTACCGTCGATTTGATCTGGTTCGTTGAGGAGGAGGAGCAGGGGTATTCGCCGCGACATATGCTTCGTAAGCGGCACGATGTTGTTCGTAGTATTCTTGTTCTTCGCGTTCCGCTTCCGCCATAATATGGGTGAAATCCATTTGAGATTTTGAGTGGGGGATGAATGTGTTGATAGTTTGTATGAGAATTATGAATGAGAGATGAATGAGAGATGATTTGATGTGATAAATGGATGATGAATGTGTGTATTTATAGATGATTTTGGGGAAAAAAAAAATAAAAAAATCAAAAAAATTCAGAAAAAACGGGAAAAAACGGCCATATTTTTGGGATTTGGAAAATATTTTTTTTTATTTTTTAGCATTATTTATAATTAAATACCGATTTTTAAAAAAAAATAAAAAAAAGTTTAAACACAACGGCTATGCCGTTGACGAATGGGAGCGCGCCACGTGTGCGTCCGCTGGCACGGACGTGCTCGATACATCGAGCAGCGCCGTGCCAGCGGCGCGGCTGCAGCGGCGGCGGTCCTGTGCCTTGCCAACGGCGCGGACGGCGGTGGCGTCTTTCGCCACCGCTGCGGATGCTCTTATGTAAATTAATATGTAATTTAGTGATAGCTAGGAGTAACTAGTAAGAAATGCTCCCTTACAAAAATAAAACCTTTCGAATGTGACATAGTTGGTGATTATTATGACAAATTTATATGTTGATCTGGCCTCATGATTGAAGTAGCAAATAATTCTACTATGTAATATTCTTAATTTATTTACAAACACGTTTCAAATAAAAAACCATTGAGTTGGACATTTAGAAATTTTAAATTCTTCATTTTAGCCTTCCATTTTCGACGTGGGACCCTTGGACTAACGATAAAATTTGAAGTAGTTACTATTATAATTATTAAGCAAATACTCCTAGTTATTATTTACATTAAAATTTAATCCATTATGATTTCTATTTTTATTGAATGTTATGTCAATAGTTCAACTAATAATGCACTGAAATAAACTGAGAGAATAATTGAGCCTCAAAATTGTCAAACTGCTATTGGCCGGCAAAGCAGAATGGACTATTTCATTGTTTTCAATTGTAGACTAATTCCATTTCTATGTTTTACTATGATTTTCAATACAGGCGGATGTATATTTGCGAAAGCATTTGATCTACTTGGAATGTATTTTTAAATGGACAAAAAAGTGGTTTTCTGTATTAAATGAATACAGAAAAAATGTTAAAAGTATTTGCTGATTTCAAAAATAGTAGTACCAGAATATTTTGTTTGGGACAAAATTTAAAATAAAAATATAACGAAAAAAGTGTAACAAATGTCAAATAAAACGTTTATTAACAAACATATTTATAAGATAAAATAAATTATTTAATGATAGAATATAATGTTGTCATAAGCCATTTAATAATATATCTAAGGGTAGGCTAAAAATGTCGGACCAATGAGATTTTTTGTTATGAATGAATTGACTATATCATATCATATTCACACACTCTTCCAAAATATTTTCCCGAGAACATTCACATAGGAGTAATATTTCAATTTAACAGGTTGGTAAATTGGAATTTCAAGCAAAAAGAATTCAATTATAAAGATTTTACAATGGGCAAAACGATAAATAAATATTCCCACAATTCAGTAAATGAAGACGTAACATTATCTCCATAATTTTAAGAAAATAAAAAAATGTAAAACGCGTGATTAGCTAGATCTCACCACAACAGAAATGGCAAATAACATTTCAAAACAAATTAAATAGAAATATAAAAATATCTCCATGTTAATTCAGCATTCATCCAATTATGAAGACTTCAAACTTACCAAAAACAGACCACCACTCCACCACCGAGTAAAGCAATGGCAATTCTCAATCTCTGTCTCTCTCCAAAATTCTGGAACCTCTCTCAAGTCAACACATTCAAAAACATAAACTCAGCCCACACAAATTTATAAACTTAATTTCATAAAGTTTATCCAAAAATGTCATCGCCGGCGCCCTCTTCGCCTCCTACAAACACCACCGCCCCACCGCCCGCTGCCACCTTACCTCCGACGACCACTCCTCCACCTGCTCCCACAAGGTCTCCACCGCCTCCGACACCGCCAACTTCAGCGCCGCCTCCGACCACCTCCTCCCCGCCGCCGCCGGTACCGTCAGCTCCTCCTCCGTCGACGCCTACAACCCCGGAAAGCCCCCCACCGCCCACCACCACCCCATCGCCGCCTGCCCCGACCGTTCCATCTGGATCCCCTCCGTCTCCGCCGGCGCCCTCCGGCGGCGGCTCTCGCTCACCGCCGCCGCCGCCGATTAGAAGAGGGTCTCCGCCTGGCTCGCCCGTGCCACCGCCGCCTTCGAAAGACTCGGGGGTATCGACGGGGTTGGTGGTTGGGATTGCTCTGGGAGGCGTTGCATTGCTAGTGATTCTGATCTTGCTGTTTATATTCTGCAAGAAGAAGAAGAAGAGAGTGCAGCAACATGACTATTACGTGCCTCCGCCGCCTCTTCCCTATAAAGGTGATAAATTCATCGATCAAATTTTGCCCTCATTCTTAGAATTGCAGATTCTTTGATTAGTGATGGTTAAATGTTGATTTTGTCATTCCGATTCAATTTAAAATGGGCCTTCTCAATTTAAATATTTGATGCCCTGTTTATCCCCATCATATAGCTGCTGAATTTTTTCAATATCTTTACATCCTTTTTCCAGCTGATCCCTATGGTGGCCAAGTACAAAATTGGCAAAACAATGCTCTCCCGCCGCCTCCTCCTCATCAAGCCCTTACAATGCCTCCAAATCCTACTCCCCCGCCGCCTGTTGGTGCTTCGAGGCCTCCACTCTCACCGCTTCACGCGGCTCCTCCTCCTTACATGAGCAGCAGTGGAGGTTCTGGTTCCAATTACTCAGGCCCTGAAACGCCCCTTCTGCCGCCTTCACCTGGCTTGTCTTTAGGCTTCTCGAAGAGCACATTCACATATGAAGAACTGGCAATGGCAACGCAGGGATTCTCGGACGCCAATCTGCTTGGGCAGGGTGGCTTCGGTTATGTGCATAAGGGAGTCCTTCCAAATGGTAAGGAGGTCGCAGTTAAGCAGCTGAAGGATGGAAGCGGACAAGGGGAGCGTGAGTTCCAGGCGGAGGTCGAGATCATTAGCAGAGTGCATCACAAGCATCTTGTCTCTTTGGTTGGATACTGCATCACTGGAATTCAGAGGATGCTTGTCTATGAGTTCGTTTCAAACAATACCTTGGAATTCCACCTTCATGGTTAGTCGCTTAGACATTTCTACTTTGTTCAAATGAAAGTTCTTAGTACATAAAACCTTGTGACTTTGACATGTTTTAGGTAAGGGAAGACCAGTGATGGATTGGGCAATGAGGTTGAAGATTGCTCTAGGTTCAGCAAAAGGACTTGCATATCTGCATGAGGATTGTAAGTATATTGAGATCCATAAATAGTGTTCATCCTGTTTCAATTAAAAAAAAAGTGGAATATGGCTACACTACTTCTCTTCTAGTATTTTGTTTTAAAATGTTTTTTTTTTCTAATCAGGTCATCCAAAGATTATCCATAGGGATATCAAGGCCTCTAATATTCTTCTGGATTTTAACTTTGAAGCAAAGGTAATATCTTCAAGCTCGTCTTGTATGCTCTCGAAAGTTAACGCTACCAGGGGATTTTTCTCTGAGATGGGGTTTTTGCTGATGCTATGTAATTTTGCATCTCAGGTTGCAGATTTTGGTCTTGCAAAGTTGACTTCTGATGCAAATACGCATGTCTCTACAAGAGTGATGGGAACTTTTGGGTATGAAATACTTCTCTTTTGTTTTACTGTTTAACTGTAGTGTTGGTTTATATGTATGGATAGATAAAATATTCAGAACCCTCTCCCCCAAACTGATTTTGCAAGGCGCCGTGTTTGAACTCGTCTCCGTTCAACAGGTATCTGGCTCCAGAGTATGCTGCCTCTGGAAAGCTAACTGAAAAGTCTGATGTGTTCTCCTATGGTGTTATGCTTCTCGAGTTGATCACTGGACGCCGGCCTGTCGACTCAAATCAAACTTACATGGATGATAGTTTAGTCGAGTGGGTGAGTTGGAACAAACACAATTAACTTTTGTAGTGACATCTGCGCATTACGTATCCATACGAGTAGATGCTAACATGAAGCAATTTTGATACAGGCTAGGCCGTTACTGACCCGCGCACTTGATGATGGGAGCTTTGACTCTCTCATTGATAGAAGGCTGGGAACAGATTATAATAGGAATGAGATGGCTCGGTTGGTGGCGTGTGCTGCTGCCTGTGTCCGTCATTCTGCAAGGCGTCGGCCAAAAATGAGCCAGGTATAGTGATGGCAGGCTCATATCCATGTGTTTTTTAGCAACTCAGATTATATGCTTACCTAGTTTGTAAACCGTGGTACAGGTGGTGAGGGCCTTGGAAGGAGACGTGTCACTATCCGATCTGAACGAAGGAATCACGCCTGGACACAGCACGGTATACAGTTCTAATGGAAGCTCGGACTATGACGCAGCGCAATACAACGAGGACATGAAGAAGTTCCGGAAAATGGCGCTGGGCACGCAGGAGTACGGAAGCAGTGGCCTATACAGCAATCCGACAAGCGAATACGGGTTGAACCCGTCTGGCTCGAGCAGTGAAGGCCAACAAACAAGAGAATTGGAGATTGGAAGGAGATGAAAAGGTTTCAGCAGTGGTGCTTGACACTTTCCTTAACATCAACCGTGTATGTTCATGCAAGGTTTCAAGGATTGCATGTTTTGCCATTTTCAATACATAATTTTTGAAATTCTTCTTTTTTCTTTCTAATATTAAATTGTATTTATAATGTGTTATAAAAAAGCTCATATATATTCTTTTAAAGTATTTGATTAGTATATTGTTGGTTAGCCGTTTGGCTTTGTTTAAAGTTTTTTTTTTATATTGAAATAAAGTCGTAGAATATAGTAGTATTATTCATGTAAGTATATAAGTCCACTTTGATTTATTTGTTTATTTTTAGGCTGGCGGTGATCCAGCTGGATTATTGAGTTTGGATGAAGAGGCATATTTGTCATTCATAATTCTTTATTATGGAAAAGAAAAGTTCATGTTTAGCTGGCTGGATTGAAATTTGGTGAAATTGGATAATGTTAATTAGTAAATGTGGTTATGGTGGTCTCATCGTAGTACATATTTGGAGGGTTTCTTCACATGCGCCACCATACTTTTGGTTGATAAAAAGCATGTGCTAACAAATTCTTTCAATCTTGAACATGGATTCTCCATTTCTTTTACTGTATTAGTATTCCATTTGTTTTTGTTTTTGTTTTTGTTTTTATTTTAAGTTTTAGTTTTAGTTTTTTCATCTCAAGAAATTGCATCATTTGTGAAAAGTATTGTAAAAAAAATCGTGATGTGATTATTAATATTGTGGAGTAGTATAATTTGGAAACGTTTGTTTATATGCTGTTAAATGTTAATGACGTGACACCTCCATGCGAAATTGTGAACTCTTATAATATTCGTATTTATAATATTTGGTTTATTTGAGATATTTAAGCGTAAAAGAAAGATATATTATATCCTAATTTACTAGTAAGATGTATATTTTATTCGTTGCATAAAAATAGTCTACTTTTATCTATTTATAAAATTAATTCACTTCACTTATTAAAATTTTATATAGTTAAAGATTAATTATGTGGATTTTGTTATTGTTATTTTTGTAATGCCCCAAAAGTGGGCTCGGATGAAAAGTAATATTCTGAGAAGAATACCACTAGTTCCTAAGCATCTGATGACTCTTTGAGATGATAAGTAATACTAATTGGTATTTGTTTATTTTAGAATAGCTAAAGTTTAAGTTTTAAAGTTTATGAAATTAATTTGTGGTTATGCATTATGGAGTAATTTAATTGTCTATGTGTGTTAGTTGTTAAATAGTGGATGGTTAAAAACCTTGAGGTAGAGTTTTGAGTTGTCCATAAACTTGTGTTGGGCTTTAGTTTCAATAAAGAAAAAAATATAGAAGTCCACCTTAAGCTTTTATAGCCAAATGATAAATGAAATAAAGGAATTTTCCCTTTTTGTTTGTCTCGGCTAACACACATGACTCAGACTTATTTTAACACAAGTAATACCTACAAGTGTACGGGGCTAGTGTAGCTATTAGCAAGCAACAGTATCGTATCCCACAGAGACAAATTTGTATCAACTTAACTATCACAAACAAATTGTCAACTACTATCTAGACAATAGGAAAAAGTTTGGTTTGTTCTAACACTAATAAAAGCATATAATAAGCAAGTAAACAAGTGAAGGCAAGTAAACACGGAGTGAGAAGATAATATGGAGAAAATTATAGAACTCAGGGATCCGATGCACAATTCCAAGCTCTTATCCAATCAAATTGTCTTACCTTTTGGTGTCTCTAGAGTTACTAAGTCGACCACAATTATAGATTAAACCCCCTCCCGTGGTGAGAAACCTGTAGATTAGGTGCTAGGATTGAAGTCCCCTTCTAATTCTAAACCCCTAACTCCCAAAAGCTCGATAAGGTCAAAGACCTCACTCAAAACCTCAACTCCCCCGAGTTCTATTGTATTAAGGTGTGATTTATTCTTATTTCCAGATTAATTATTTCATCTCCCGATTAATCTAATTAATCCTACACAATCAAGTGGTGATCAAGCAATTGAAAGGAATAAACCCAAGAATAATCAAATAACTACAAGACCAAGACAAGAACAAAATTAATTGGATAAAAACTATGAAATCAGTGCATCATCACCAAGAATTCTACAAGAAATGTTTAGCTACTCATGTTCATGGAGAAAACCAAGTCAAACTCAAAGAATCCAAACAAAAACATGAAAGATAGGTACTAAGAACTCATGTGGAATGAATCTATGGAATGAAGTCTTCAATCTTCCGATCTAGAGTCTCCAATCTTCAATTCTCTCACAATGGTGTTCTTGAGGGGGGGGGGGGGGGAGGTTGTGAGTGTTGGAGGCGGTAGGTGTAGAATGAATCTCGTTCACTGCAACCCTAGCCTTTTCTGTTGATTTCTTCGTCAAAAATCGTGTTTTCTGCTAAAAGACGCGTCACATTGAAGTACCCGACGGGGTGGAATTGTTGCACTGTAAATTCACCCGGCCAGGTGGTCGTTTTCGACCCCTTGCTATTTCTCCAACGATGCAGGGTGGAATTATTGCACTATTAATTCACCTGGTCGGGTGATGCATTTTAAAGCCATTCTACCCCTTTTCACCCACAGCCGTATTTTTGCTTCCTTTTTCATCTGTTTTTCCTAAAACACTCCACAAACACATAAAACTCCAAAACATAGAATAATTTGCTGGACAAAGATAATTTCGATTGATAAACTCGGCATTTAGCACTTTAATAGACCAATTAAACCGATAAAAACATGAGTTTATCAACCCACACAAACAGACACTCAATACTCTCTCTCTCTGTCAGAGCATCCACAATAGCGCCTAGCGCACCGCCTAGCCGAGCGCCGGCGCTAGGCGGTGCGCTAGGCGAACTATTGCAGCCGCCTAGCCGATTTCGCGGAAAAAAACCGCCTAGCGCTCGGTGGTTCCGCGGCGCTAGGCGGTGCGCTAGGCGATCCGCTAGGCGCTATTGCAGCGTCCGGACCGCCTAGCGCACCGCCTAGCGCGAATTTTTAAATTTTTTTTATTCCGAAACACTATATATACGCGACTTGCCTGTCATTTTCATTCGCACCACTTGTATTAACTAGTACTCTCTCTATCTAAATTTTTGTACAAGATCAACAACGGTAAATGGATCTCAACAACGAGCCTACTTCAGGGAGTAGCGGATCTCAAACTCCCCCGATCCCCGTGAGAGGTGGATGGAGTCAGATGCACCCGAGTCTGATGCACCCGAGTCAGATGCACCCATACTACAACACGTACCCCGTGACAGCAGATGATATTTTTAATTATTGTAATATTTTTAAATTATTGTACTTTTTTAAATTTTAATAGTATTATTAAACTTTTCCCGTATATGTCTCGTAAATTAAATTCTGTATATTGTGTGATTGTTAATTATGTCATTTTATATAATTGTTATTAGTGATGTGGCTATTGATGTGGCTGTGCTATTTATGATGTGGCTAGGCTATGGCTGGGCTATTTATGATGTGGCAGGAGGATTTTTAGTGCTGATGATGTGGCAGTAGCTAGGCTATGGCTGGGCTATTGCTGGGCTATTCCTATTGTGGATGGCCTCATGCTACCCCTACTTTTCACCTCTTAAGAATCGGCAAGTCGCCGATCAGCGGCCCGAAATGATGTCGTCGCTCATCTCCTCGGCGCCTGCTCTGCCTCCATCCCCTCTTTCTTGCTTCGGCCTTCTCTCCTCCTTCATCCTCCATTGAAGAGGAATCCTAAAGCTTAGAGCTTCAAAGTCCAAGCTTAAGCTTAAACCTTGTGAAATATTGGTACCAATTCTAATTTATCTCGTTGTTATCACACTTTGGAGTTGATTTTGAAGTTAAATAGAAGAAATCCAAACCTAGGTTGAATTTCTGAAAAGGGGTGAACCCTATGTCCTTTAATTCTTGATTTTTTGTGAATTATTACTTAATTTGGATAAAGCTCTATGCTTCTTGGTATAACTAAGCATGTTTTGAATTAGGAATTAAATTGAAATCAACAGTTCCTTGAAATATGTAAAGTGACCGAAAGTTGAGCTAATGGGTTACTATAATTTTGATTTATTTGATTCAATTTGCTTTAGATATAAGCTCTTTAATGTAATTAAAGAGTAGGGTGAGTTAATTATATTTTCTTATTATTCAAGTTGTTTGTGAAATTTTGAGTGTGTTAGCTTAACCGGATGAAAAAGAAAATATATGAATTTATACTTCATGGCTTGGATATTATTGTTTATTAATCTATTTTGTGTTGGCAGAAATAAGTTGAGCAACTTAAGGATAATTATGAAGTTCATGTTTGTTAGCTAAGAATAATGGTGTGTACTCAAGCAAAGTTTATACCTTGTTTCTGTTTAATTTAGTTTAGTTACCTTATTAGATTAGATTGTGCATGAAATGCTTGGAGCATGCTCGTGTGTTGAATGTATGAGATATACGAGTATCTCTTGTTGACATATTTTCAGTTGTTACAAGATGCAATCTTTATGGTAACCAACTTAAGTGCAACCCGCTTAAGAGAATAAATAATAAGTGTTGCGTATAAGGTAGTGTCTTTCTCACCTCATCGTTTAATATAATGCTCTTAATCAAGATGATTATTGTTGCTCGTACAGTTATATAATAAAATAAAGTAAATCGACTACCTACCTGTATTTATATATTTTATATTGTGCTCTGCATATAGAAGAACTGTGTGGTGATATGAGCAATATAATGATATTCACAAGGTCGGTGTTTGATAATTCATCAAGTGTTAAAGTTGCTATTGATTTGCATTTTGGTGATCTATGTAAATCTTGTAGTTTTGAATGTTATGATGAGTACCAAAATATGTGTGTTTAACCGTTAAAGTAAGTTTAATATTTTGTGTAATCCTTGGATTAGTGTGATCTTATACCCTTTAGTTTTAGAAATTACCGAACATAGAACATGTTAATAAAAAGGGATGCTTGGACGTGAGATATCAAGCTTCTTCTATGGACGATCTAGCCTCCATTCTGTTATTATCTTATGGAGGGTCTAGCTTCCATTCTGTACATATCTTACATGGATGATCTAACCTCCATTCTGTTATTATTATATGGACGATCTAGCTTCCATTCTGTACATATCTCATGGAGAATATCTAACCTCCATTCGGAAATATCTTTAAGGAGGTTCTAGCATCTATTTGGAAAATATATATTTCAATGGTTGATCTAGTCTCCATCTCAACTCATACGGATGGCCTAGCTTCCATCTTTGAATAATATGTTATGAATATCTAAAACTCTCAAAGTAGGAGTTTAAGGCTCATTATATGTTTGACTATATATTTCTGGAAATATTCGTTGTGTTTGAAGCTTAAACGCTACTAGTCAATGTTACATGTTTATGAGAATGTGTAAGAAAGTAGTGATATTATGTGAAAATATTACTTTGTGTGGGGACTTTATGATCTTATAAGAATCTTGGAAGTTTTCCTTTTGCAATTATGGGTTTCCATTTTTATATTAATGAAGAAATGCTAAATGAGAGCTATTTGAATATTAAGTGAGTTTAATTGAAGCTCGATATGTGTTTATGTAAAGTTCTACTTGTTACACAGGTGTGGATACACATGAAATTAAATGACGTGTTAAGTTTTCTTTTTGTTGAATCAAATTAATCTTAATCGTTATTGTAGGTGTTTTATATATCTTTTATTTGAGAAGTCTACTTTATAATATGTGAATAAACTACTGAGCTTTTAAGCTCACCACTTTTAGGATTGTTTGTGTTGCAGATAAAAACCCTCGTACTCTAAGCAGCTGCATTCCCATCAAGTCACCAGTCTTACAATTTTTGGTTATTACCTTTTTATTGATGTGTATTTTTGTCCGTTTATAGGCAGGTTGAATGTTTCAAAAAATTATGTTTAAGCCTTGTTGGCAAGTTATTAGCTTTTTAAAATAAAAAGAGGAAAAGAGTTTTATGGGTTTTCTACCGCCTGTCTTTAATAATATTTGTATTTTGGAATTTTGATAATCACAACACAAAGTGAAATCTCTTATTTAGTTTTTAGCTAGTCGAGCAAGGGTGTTACAATTCTGAAAAGCGGGTGTTACAATTTTAATACCCCTTCCGTCCCAATTAAGTTGAATCATATTCTTTTTTTAATAAAAAATAAAATATTAAATCACTCTTACTTTATTCCACCGTCTATTTTCCTCTCTTTATCTTTCTTACTTTTATTCATCTCTCTTACTTTTCAACGCAATTTCTTAATCTTCGTGCTTAAAAGATTTATCTCAACTTAGTTGGGACGGGGAAATTAATATTTACTTCTTTTTTATTTATCAATTGCAAATTAAAATATGTACATGTACCGTTTACAAAGTCATGAACGCCACTGTCCCTACATAAGTCAAAACAGCTATCAAGAATAAAAATAATTGATTAGAAGTAAGTAACCAAGATTTTGACCAGATGTAAATCCAGATTTCAGAGTTCAGCCTCTCAAATTATAAATGACGTGCTCTTTTAGACTTTTACTAGTATTTTCATACGTCTATTACTTATTAGCTCTAAAAAATTAAAATAAAATGGAAATCGATGCTAATGCTAAGCTTGTCATACATAGACCCATGAGACCTATATATCCATGATTTTGTCAAAAAAATTAATTACGTGCTCTTGTTGTAATTATGGCCTCTTTTTTAGTTTGTTTCAATAATTCTTTCCCAACACTAATTATAAATAAATTATTACATGGGTGTACAGCACAAACTATTTTATTTAACACGTACGCTAGCTAGCTATTGTCAACAGGCACCAACTCACCCCATTAATTATGGTTCTAGAAATATGATGCTCCAATTCATGCAAAAAAAATAATCGAAACAAATCATGAAGTAATCTGATCCACTCAAACGTAATATCCCATTTTAGATTAGAGCATAAATAACCCCGTCCCAAGTTCCGGCCCCAAGTCCCCTCCACGTCATCATTCCTCTATAGTTGCGGCCAGGCCTGAGAAGCCTCTAACCCTGCAGGCCGCAACTCGGGCCGCAACTAATAAATGACATTATTCACAACTCCAACCTATTTTAAACATTAAAAAAAACGCCGGAAATTTATAACACGAAAAATTTAATTTCGCCGAATACTACAAAATTACAACATATAAATTTTTAAACTGAAAATAAAATACATAAAAACATAACGTCAATGCTGAAAAACGTTGGTGCGAGTCCAAATTTCTTCGATTAGATCGGCTTGTAGGTGAGTGTATTGTTCCTCTTGGTGCATCGCAGATGAACGGGCCATGACATTGCAGATGTCGGGAGGAAGGCCCTGCACGGGCGGCTCGGTGACAACGTAGTCACTCCCGGTGCTGGCGAGCGGATCGTCGCTCCACGATGTGACGTTATCTTGCTCGTCCTCAACGATCATGTTATGCATTATGATACATGCATACATGATGTCGGCGATGTGTGACCGCTGCCAACCACGAGCCGCTCCCTTCACGATAGCCCACCGCGCTTGGAGGACTCCGAATGCACGCTCGACACCTTTCCGAGCCGCCTCTTGCCTTCGGGCAAACATTGCCCTCCGATCGGTTGTCGGAGCTGTGATAGTCTTCACGAACACGGGCCATCGAGGGTAGATCCCGTCTGCCAGATAGTACCCCATACTATACCGACGTTGGTTGGCCGTGAACTCTATGTTCGGTGCTCGCCCGACACACAATTCGTTGAACAATGGAGACTCGTTCAACACATTGAGGTCGTTGTTGGACCCCGCGACACCAAAGTAGGCATGCCAGATCCACAATCGTTGGTCGGCAACGGCCTCCAAGTCAATCGTCGGATGTGTGCCCTTGTGCCCGCTAGTGTATTGTCCTCTCCAAGCCGTTGGACAATTCTTCCACTGCCAGTGCATACAGTCGATGCTTCCAAGCATCCCCGGGAAGCCGTGGACCCGCTCGTGCATGTCGACCAACTTCCTAACGTCGTCGGTCGTTGGCTTTCTCAAGTACGTATCCTTGAATTCTTTGATGACTGCCCGACAGAATCTCGCGAGACACTCCCGTCCAGTAGGCTCGCTTACATGGTGATACTCATCGAACATATCTGATGTAGTTCCGTAAGCGAGTTGACGAATGGCAGACGTGCATTTCTGCAACGTTGATATACTTTGCCGGCCCACAGCATCGGTAGTTTGGCCGAAATACATGTCACGAGATACAACTGCGTTGACAATGCGTAGGAACAAAGGCCTCCGCATCCGGAACCGGCGACGGAACATCTGATCACTCCATCGCGGATCTCTTGAGAAATAATCCGTGAAAAGCCGCAACGCAGCTACTTCACGGTCCCGGTGAATATACATCCGGGAACGTGGTACCCGGGTTTGTTCTTCGTTCCAAGCTTGGAAGCGTTCAACTTCGTTGTTCATTTCTTCTTTGAAGTTGAATGTGAAGTTGAATGAGTATGAAAATGGAGTAGTATTTATAAAAAAAAATTGAATTTAAAAAAAAAATCGGTTGCGGCCCTGCTCGAGAAGCGTGTAACGCTGGGCCGTGACTCGCGGGTCCGGCCCGGCTCCCGAATAATGCCGTCCCAGGCCGGGCCGCGAGACGGGCATCAGGCAGCGATCACGGCACGAGGACCGGCCCAGGCCGTGCCGCCTCCTCCTCCAACGCGCGGGACGGGCCGGGACTCGCGAGATGCGGCCCGGCCCCAAGCGTTACTCATGCTCTTAGTTCATAAGAGCATGCGCAGCGGTGGCGTCCGTCGCCACCGCCGTCCGCGCCGCTGGCACGGCGCTGCTCGATGTATCGAGCACGTCCGTGCCAGCGGACGCACACGTGGCGCGCTCCCATTCGTCAACGGCATAGCCGTTGTGTTTAAACATTTTTTATTTTTTATTTTTTAAAAATCGGTATTTAATTATAAATAATGCTAAAAAATAAAAAAAAAAAATATTTTCCAAATCCCAAAAATATGGCCGTTTTTTCCCGTTTTTTCTGAATTTTGTTGATTTTTTTTTAATTTTTTTTTTCCCAAAATCATCTATAAATACACACATTCATCACTCATTTATCACATCAATTCATCTCTCATTCATAATTCTTATACAAACTATCAACACATTCAACCTTCACTCAAAACATCAAATAGTACACAATCGAGACAAGACAGACAATGCGCGATACTCGAATCCACAATCAACTACAAGAAGACCTAATCAACCACATGTGGGCGAAATTCGGCAACGAGTAGTGGTTTTTTAAATTTTTAGGATTTTAATTATGTAATTTTTAATTTTTAGGATTTTAATTATGTAATTTTTCATTTTTAGGATTTTAATTATGTAATGTTTAATTTTATTTGTCATCTGTAATATTTATTGTGGTTTTTAAATGAATTTTAATATTATGGAAATGTTATTGTTTAATTGAATTTTAAATTAATTGTGCTCGTCCTTACGGAAGAGCACGGTTGTGGGTGTTGTGCTCTTGCCAGAGAGCAGGCATGAATAGTACCGCCCGGACCCACAACCGTGCCACTGGCAAAAGCACGGTTGTGGATGCTCTAAAGCAAACAATTGAATTGATTGTTTCTGTTATGTTATAAACAAAAATAATAATATCAGTCCAATATTGGATGGATATATTATTTACTTATTTGTTCTATAGGAGTAATTATAAACACGTATCCTTTGTTATCGTAATATATATAGATTTATGTATAAAAGTTTTTATTATCTCATTAGTGATTTTATTAATTTTATTATATTTTCATATTAATTGTACTATCAATTAATAACTTCGTTTACAATTATTCTTCAAAACGAAAAACTAAATAGTCATCTCATATCACGATTCGAAGGAAAATATTGATAACTAAATTGACAAATTTGAAAAAAAAAAATTGTTACTCCATTGATAGGTTTCTAATATCAAAATTTGGATGAAATAACAAACACAAAAACTTGGGTAAGTGTGCGCTTACCTTCAGCGCAACCATTAATTACAATATTAGTGACTTTAATTATAATATTTAAACATTAAATATAATGATGGTGTGCTTAGTATCTTGTACCGTCGGCGTATAGAGTGTTTTTCAATAATAAAATCAGTAAAAATCTAGATGTGATCGATCAAACTATATTATATATCCTGTTGAGATTCGGGACATTTTTGGTCAATAAAATGGAACTTTTATTCTATACAACGATACAAGTTCCGTGATTCAATTTGATGTTTGAGTGGGCTTATTTTTAAATATTGGGCCACCATAATTGGGCTATTCGGTGGACTAGTACACAGGATACTTTGGGCTTATAGTAGATGGGCGGAATCTACAAAATATGTTTCAATATAACCAAGTACCTCTATTGATTCGATTATTAATAAACGATAATCGACTAACTGAATACAATCCACACGAGGTTGAAGTTATTTATATATCATACATTTTTACAGTGGATTCATACGTATTGAAAATCTCAACACTTGATATTGAGTTGTGTGGATTGTATTATGTTATTGGATCAGTATGGTGATAATGACCCAGCCCAATAAGGCCTACACGAACATGGCCTGTTAAGGAATTTTTCAACCCAAACAAGAACCTGACTTTCTACTTTCAAACCCAAACACGATCCACACACGACAATGACACGGTATAATATGGATAGACACAACACAATAACGAACCGAATCTAATATTACACGATAAAAACATAATATTACATGATTAAAACATGATATTACACAATTAAAACCTTATATTACACAATAAAACCTTATTTATAAATCTGATATACCAAAATATAAACCTGGTGTACACGATTAAATCTGATCTACACACGTCTATTTTTTTCTCAATTCAAGTGCCGAAAAGAAACGTCTCTATCAATAAAAAAAACAGAGGGAGTATATAAGAAACCCAACAATTCCAATTTAAATCATCTTTAGCTGTGATTCACAACTCAATTTGACGGTTGCAGAAACGGAAGGTGAATTAATGATGTATTATCGTCCCCGTCTTCTTCTCAAGGTCGTCATTATCGGCGACAGCGGGTCTCTCTCTCTCTCTACATAAACAACAACATGATTAATAATTCGCGCAATATTTATTTTTTACAAAATACTGATGGATGGATGCATTTTCAGGGTTGGTAAAACGTGTTTGATGAATCAGTATCCTTTTGTTGGAAATTAATTAATTATGTAAAATTATGATGATGAGGTATTGTTTGGGCTTGACTAGCTAAAACAGATATGCGAAAGGCGAAATCATTAAAAGTTATAAAGCTACAATCGGGGCTGATTTCCTGACCAAAGAGGTCCACTTTGAGGATAATCCTGTTTTCACCTTGCAGGTCACCATCTTCATCTTCTTTTTTTCCCTCATGCTTGCTTACTTTCTAGTCATTTCTTATTTTAATGAAATTAACGTGAAAATTAATTGTAATTAAAATTTTAAATTATTATTCTAATTAAATTAACATTGTAACAAAAATATAAGCATTATTCAAATTAAATTCACTTGATAATAAAAGTATAAACATTCTATTAGATAAAGGACTTCATTAAAATAAAATAAATACTATGTACAAAACTTTATGTTGGGTTGGATTTTGAACTCACAACATCAAAACACATTAATTATTTGGTATTGAAACCCAACAAATTTATATAGAAATAAATAAATAAATTTCTTAAATGAAAAATTAATTGTCCCACGTTGAAACCTATCAATAAAAGACCTCCTCTAGTAATGGGAAACTCAGTCCTCTAATGTAAATGATTATATACTACTACAAAATATAATCTTTCAATAATTCACGTATCCGACTTATATAGTTGCTAATATATGAATGAGTAGTTGTTTCCAGATCTGGGATACGGCTGGTCAAGAAAGGTTTCAAAGCCTTAGTCAGGCTTTCTACCGAGGTGCAGATTGTTGTGTGCTTGTTTATGATGTTAATGTGAAGAAATCATTTCATAACCTCAGCAAATGGAGGGATCAGTTTCTTGATGCGGTTATACATCCTCTCTTGCTTTCGGTTTTTCCTCCCAATCCACTAATACTAATTAACGGCTTTCATTTTATTATCCAGGCCGGACCTCAAGACCCTGAAAATTTCCCCGTCGTTGTAATAGGAAACAAAATTGATGTGGCCCTCAGAGAGGTCACTTTATTTAGCTTAGCCTCTTTGTGTTGAAATCTTGTTGCCTTGCTAAATTTTGTTAAATCTTGCATGCTTATTTTTAGGTATATGAGAAGGATGCAAAAGCATGGTGTGACTCTAAAGGCAATATTCCTTACTTTGAGACTTCTGCAAGAAATGGAACCAATGTGGATGAATCTTTCAAATGTATAGCGGAAAGAGCTTTCAAATATGAACCTGAAAAATTGTAAGTAACTTGGGCTTTTTACCTCTTTAATTTAGATTCATTAGTAAACTTGTTTTGTGGCATGTATTAGATGAATATCTTAATCCTCTTGTGGCATGCACTTCTTGATATGTGTATGCTAAGGATCTGTGCATTTATAGATTATCTTCTACCAAATTGTCCAAACTAACTCTTGTATTTTTATTAATTGAAATTTTGAAGAACACTTCCCGACGCCATTGATATGGAGAGTGAGCAGCCGCGAAAACCCTCATTTTGCCAATGTTAGGTTAGGGCACAACTGATGCAGTTCAAGGCATTGACGGCGAGGACATCAGCTTATAAATATTGAGAATAGTTGTTTTTGAAGTCACACTTGATATTAAGGTTTCTTGAAACTAGAGTTTCTTTTAAATTTTTGTGTGATTGTTCTATCTTGTGGTCGATTGTCAACAACAACCATATGCTTCTTATCTACTTTTAATGTAAGGCTTGTTAAACATTGTGTCCACATCTATCAATTCCTTTTTAGCTAAGATTATAAATTCCTTTTAATGTAAATTTATGCTAAACAAACAAACAAACAGGAGAAACTACAAAATAAAAATGAAAATTTATGCTTTTGTTTCACTCTCATATTCATATAATAATGCCTCATACTAAACTGAAAAAAGAGAAAAAGACAAACACAAATTTGGTACGGTGCCTAGTAAAAGTTGTACTGAAATTGGAAGGTAAAGAGATGGAAAGTGGAGGTGTTACAAGTATTTGCAAGCGCCGTGGGAAAATAAGATCTGTTTGGTGAGGAGGTTAGAAGTGATAAGTGGGGAACATGATAAATGAGTTGTGTGCAAAGTCTTGACCAACTTGCCAAGATGGCGTCCCTTGGACTGAATACTAAACTCGAGCTTAAACCGAATTCCGGCTTCCTTGTTGGAGTCGGCCAGCACCGTCCCCGCCCCGTACAGAGGAACATCTCTCCCCACCAGCTCTACTCGCATCATCCTTGTGCTCTTTCTTGGCTGGTAGTATTTCTTCACCTCATAACCATTCTCATCTCATCTAAATATAACCCTCCACTTAATAAAAAACATTATTCCACATATTATGTATTTTCCTTTTCTTGAAACCTCGTCGTTAATTTTGTAAAAATTAATTTATATTTTTTTCAAAATTTTCTAGTTTTCATCCAATAGCATACGTCTTTGTTTTTTTGGTGTAATTTTAAAGTAATAAAATAGGATATCTGTGATTATTCAATTATTTTTTATTTGTTTTTTTATCAATAATAATAAATACCTGGCCAGTTGCAACGGTGACATCCAACAATTTGAGACGAGCAGTGTGGGAAGTGACATCAATTCCAAAAAATGTAGCAGGATTGTAAATCACCAAATTAGCTGAACAGTTGACTGTGATCAACGTTGTTGGAACACCTGTGTGGTCTGACCCTTCTCCAAAATAAAATTTTGTAACCTTTAAGCTCTGTCACCATTACAACAAACATGGAGTATAAAATCAGTTTGCAAATATATAAAATACTATCAGTTAATATTATAACAAAAAATATCAGTTCTGACTCAATATTAATTTGTTAATTTATGAATCTCGGTTAGTTCCTAACTTAATATCAGAAACTAATATGTTTTGTTTCTAGTTCATTCTCGATGAATCGCCCTTGTTATATACTCCCCCGTCTAGATTTAAGCCCCACTCTGATTCGGTCTGGATTTTAAGAAATGTGAAAGAAAGTGGTGAAAAATATTAGTGGATATAAGTCTCACTTTTATATATTGGTTTATAGCAGAATGTGAAAGTCTCACTTTTATATATTGGTTTATAGCAGAATGTGAGTGTAAGAATTTAATGGAGTGTAAGAGCCGCTTCCTAAAATGGAAAATATTACTACTAAGTGAGACTTTAAATTGTGGACGTTCCAAAATAGCAAATTGGGTCGAGTGTATAGTTAAGTGATGGGGTGCGTACTAAACAAGCCCAACAGCAATGACGGCCCATCAGCCCGAAGCCCAAGGAAGAGTATGAGTTCGGCATTACCAAAGAGTTCGGAGGAGTTCGGCATTACCAAAGAGTTCGGCCTCAGCCTACAGCTCGGTAAAAGCCAACCAATCAAGCTCTGCTCTCAGGTCGGCATCAAGCTCTACTCTCAGATCGGCAACCAAAGCAGTTCGGTCTCAGTTTTCGACCGAACAAGGAGTTAGTGGACCCATGCAGGATTTCCACGACTTCCAACATACCCACTACCACGTGGCGTCAACTCAGGCCACGATCTTAGGCCATGACCTACACGACCTCCACGACCTAGAGTGATGATGTAAGCCACGATCTTAGTTCAATGTATAAATAGAACTTAGATCTGATAGAAAAGGGTTAGAATCTCTCTAGAGAAATAATCATATAGCAAGTCTGTGTTGTAAGCTGTAATTCGCAGATCAAGCAATACAAACCTGCCCCCATTTCTCCCCGTGGACGTAGATTTACCTCAGTAAATCGAACCACGTAAATCCATTGTGTGTTGATCTACATTTATTTTGTGCATTTACAAACATCAGAAATTCGCGGAATCATCACTGGCGCCGTCTGTGGGAAACAGAGAACCAAATTTGTGATAAAGCGAATTTTTGACCATTTTTTCAACCCAAAAAATGCATACCAGATCGCAGAGTACCCGTATTCCTGCCCGTGAGAACCAGGAGGAAGCCAATCCACCCCATAGGTCCGGAAAACAGCCTAGGGATAAATCCACCACCAGTTCTCATGGCGGAGGAACAAGCCGCTCCAAAAGCCGTCACACCGAGTCTTCCCAGCAGCCCGATTTGAACGAGGCTGTCAAGCTGTTTTTGGCTGAAAAGCAGGAGGAATTCTTAACCTTCCTGCAGAGAAGCCAAAAGCAGCCGGAGGCGAAAACGGCGGATTCTCCCTCTCCCTCCATACGAGACAGTCACTACCGCAGTAGTGTCAGGTCTTCCAGAAGAAAGAATCCTCGGTACCGGAATCACAGGAGAACTCCATCTCCTCCATACCGAAGAAATGTCGGGTTCGCCATGTACGGAGCATTGAGGACTCCGTTCTCGGACGATATTACCCGAACTTCCCTACCACAGAACTACCGAACTCCGTCGATAACCTATGACGGACTCGTGGATCCTCATGATTTCTTGGGACGCTATCAATATAACATGGCGAACCAGGGTCTCAACGAGGTCCACATGTGCAAGCTGTTTCCCGAACTGCTTATCGGGAACGCAAGAAGATGGTTCGATAGCCTCCCCCAAGGCAGCATTAGATCCTACCGAGATCTAATGGATGCTTTCCACAGGAGGTTCTTTCAGAAAGCGGAAGCCCGGATTACTTCGGCTCAGCTGCTTTCTATACGTCAAGGTCGCGACGAAAAGATCAGCGACTTCCTGACGAGATTCCATAAGGAATGCCTACAAGTAGATAATCTCAATGATCTACTTGTCATTTCGGCATTCCAAAATGGAATCCTGCCCGGAGCTCTCTACAGAAAGCTCGTGGAATGCAGTCCGCAAACAGCTCAAGAGATGTGGGACATTGCGGACCAGTTCTCCCGAGCCGATGAGGCAGACCGTCGAAAACGGTCTTTAGACAGCTCATCTAGAGGAGACGAAAAGAAGCCCGATCATAGCGATCAGAGGCTTCCTCGCCGAACACCTTCCCCATCAAAGGAGGGATAGCGGTCATCCGAGGTGATCGAAAAAGAGCAAGTGTGTTCGCAGATTGCGCTTAAAAGTGCCGAGCAATCAGTTCGGCACCATCAAGCATAGCAATCACAGCAGCCGGAGTCAGAGGCAGGCGGAATGACCGAAGTCACACCGGAGCCAAACTCAATGGTGTACGGCACTGAAGCTGTGATTCCGGTTTAGATCGGCATATCCAGTCCCCGAACTCAATTTCTCCTCAGAAATGAATGGTGACGGACTAAGAGCCGAACTACATCTGGCCGAAGAAAGAAGAGAATTGGCCTGCATAAAAGCAGCCAAGTACAAGGAGCAAGTAGCCCGGTATTATAACCAAAGGGTGAAAAAGCTGCAATTTCAAGTGGGAGATCTCATCTTGAGAAACAACGAAGTAAGCCGAGCAGAAAAGCTGGGCGAACTCGAACCCACATGGGAAGGTCCACATCGGGTGTCAGAAGTCCTCGGCAAAGGGTCTTGCAAATTGACTCACGTCAGGAGCACAAGTACCCCGAACATGGTACGTTTCCAACCTCAAAAAGTTCCATTTGTAAGAGACAGTCCGGTCAGTCAGTCTTATGTGTTTTCTTTGTTTTTTACTTGTTCTTGTCTCTACGTGCGTTGTGTCTGTCTATGTGAGTGTCGTCTCTTACAAATATAACTGAGGTATCTCGTTCTTCAAAGGCTGATCCCCTTCTTAGAACATATACAAGCTAAACGATTGTGAGTCAAAGCTTCTAAAGAGGATACAAGACCACAGTTCAGCTTAAACAAGCAGTTCGTCCGAAACGAGCTGCAACAAGCCAACGATTGTGCGTCAAAGCTTCTAAAGAGGATACAAGACCACAATTCAGCTTAAACAAGCAGTTCGTCCGAAACGAGCTGCAACAAGCCAAAGATTGTGTGTCAAAGCTTCTAAAGAGGATACAAGACCACAATTTTGCTTAAGAATCAAGCACTTCGTCTGAAACGAACTGCAACAAAAGTCCGATTCTCGCGATAAAACTTGCCTGAATTAGGACAAGGGAAAGTCCAATCCATGCGATAAAACTCGCCGAATTAGGACGACCAAGTTCGGTCAAAGCAGTTTACCTCATAAGACCGAGGACGACCATGTCTAGTCAAAGAGGTTTACTGCATAAGACCACTTCGGTTAACTGGGAAAGTCCGATCCACGCGATAAAACTCGCCGAATTAGGACAAGGGAAAGTTCGATCCCGGCGACAAAAATCGCCAAATTAGAACACAGACTAAAGACGAGTCCGGTCAAAAGATGTTTATTTCATCAGACCAAAGACGAGTCCGGTCAAAGATGTTTATTTCATCAGACCAAAGACGATTCCGGTCAAAGATGTTTATTTCATCAGACCAAAGACGAGTCCGGTCAAAGATGTTTATTTCATCAGACCAAAGACGAGTCCGGTCAAAGATGTTTATTTCATCAGACCAAAGACGATTCCGGTCAAAGATGTTTATTTCATCAGACCAAAGACGAGTCCGGTCAAAGATGTTTATTTCATCAGACCAAAGACGAGTCCGGTCAAAGATGTTTATTTCATCAGACCAAAGACGAGTCCGGGCAAAGATGTTTATTTCATCAGACCAAGGACCAAGTCCGGTCAAAGAAGTTTACTTCATAAGATCAAGGACCAAGTCCGGTCAAAGAAGTTTACTTCATAAGACCGAGGACAAGTACGATGAAATTTTTTCGCTAAGCTGTAAATACAGTGTTAGAAGCGAAAACAAAATTTCATTTTCAAATCTTGTTCGGCATACAACTCCGCTACCCTACAAAATGGCGTTACGCTATTACAAAGGACTATTCTACTGTCCAGGGTTGCTAAAGTTGAGCCATCTATTCACAAAATCCTCGTGAAGCTGAGTTCGGGCGTTCCAGGCAGCTGCAGAATAAGCAGGTCGACGAGATGCTCTCATCGACCTGCCACCTCTTCTCTGAGCCCGGGAAGCCCTAGCACCTCGGCGGCGAAGAGTCTCTTCACGAAGCATTTGCCGATCTTGCTCACTCATAGTCACAACTCCTCGGCAAATTTCAGTCCGTCCCTGTCTTGACGATTCCGGTTGCTCCTGAGCCCGTTCTCGTCTTGACGTTTCCGGCTGATCCAGAGTTCGTTGTTGACTTGGAGTAGGATTTTGAACAAGGGAACCAGAGGTTTGATCTGGAGTGAGAGCATCTGTTGGCACGATATGCCGAAGGAATCTTTCTATGGAGGGGCGCCGAGAAAGAACAATGTTGTACCGAGAAGCCCAACGCCGCAGTGATGTCACAACTTGTTGGCAAGCCGAGCTCTCCAGCGCATTGTTCCTCCGGAGTACATGATATTCCTCCCACAGTTCGTCAACTCGTTCCTGAACTTCAGAGATGGTCATTCCCCCGCGCACACGGATGTAATCCTCGTACGCAGTCCTCTCAGCAATGGTCGTATTCAGCTCGGCCTCCAGATCATTCTTATCGGACTCTAAGTCCCTATTATCGGCCTCCAGCTTCATTGAACGAGCCAAGAGTTCGTCATTCTTCATCTGGTCAGCTATAGCTCTTTTCTCAGCTTCGTCTAAAGCCGAAGAGTACAGCCGCTTCCAGTGAAGTACCTCCAGCTCCTTGAGAGTTAAGAATACAAAGCAGCTACGTCAGTTCGGCATTTCAGCTTACCGAGCAGGTAGTAAACCACAGCAGGAGTAAGAGAGTACGAAAGGCTATACGAAGACACAAGAGCAGAAAGAAGAATTTTTTCATTCATAAGAAAAAAAAATTTTCTATACAAGGAGGGCTTCAAGGCCATTTTACACAAAGGAAGAAACTAAACTAGGAGAAGGGAGACGAAATCATACTTCGCTAGCTTCGTCTCCACCTTCTCGGTGAGGTTCAGCTTCCTTCTCCTTATCTGCTTCAGCTTCAGCCTCTGCCTCCTTGCTCTCCCCAGCCTGCTCGGCGCCACCGTAGCCGATCTGCTACGCCTCCTGATCGGCCTCCTTCTCCGGATGCCCGGCCCGCTCGACTTCGGCCTCCAGCTCCAGCGGCTCGGCCTCACCCTCTCCGTTGTAAGTCGGAGCGGGTGAAACGGGTCCCACGGAGGCAAAGATAGCCTCCAGGTTCTCGTCCCGATCAGCTCGACAACTCCGGACTCGGTCTGCAGAAAGCAGGACCGAGGATGAAGCGAGCTCCTCAAGGAGCGGCAGATTCTGAAGCCGAGCTGCTATCTCCCGGCCGTACAGCGGCAGGACGACTTCAGGCCCCTGCTCGCCCTTATCGGTAATTAGCCTTACCAGATCACCGACAAAGGCCGAGAATTGGTGGCTCAGAAAGAGTTTCTCCACGAAAGCACGAAGACCCTCTCCTTGGGCAACCACGGCGGCAGCATCACTCCGTTTCGTCTGCTCTCGCTGGATGACGAGCTGGTTTTTGGCAAACTGAGCTTCATCCTGGGCCGAAATCCTAGCAGCTCTGGCTTTCTCAAAGTTTGCCTCAGCCTGCTCGGCCCGGTGACAAGCAGCCGCCAACTTCCTCTGCATCTCAGCATAGTCGTTCGACGCTTTGGAGAGCTCGACGGCGACGAGCTTGGAGAGCATATCGTTCCTCTGAAAATGGATAAGGAAAAAAGTCAACAGAGGGCACCAAAAATACAGGACAGAAGCCAAGCCAAAGAATCAAGAAGACAACTCACCTCGGCGAAGTCCGTGGGCCATAAAAATGGCTCACAGATATGCTCCGAAGGAGGCGCCAAGACCACGTCTTTCTCTGGCGCTCTCGGGGGCTTCTGGGTCTTCCCCTTCCTACTTGCCGAAGTCGACTCCGGCTTCTTTGGACCCGAAGAAGTCTTTTGCCTCTTCGGATTCTTCTCGGCATCAGGCGCCGAGCTGGTAGCCTTCTCTCTCTCCGGCTCCTTGGACTCCGAAGATTTTCGGGTAGCCTTGTTCAGCATGTACACTGCCAAAAAGCAAGAAAGCAAGGTTAGTTTTCTTCGTTAAAGCAGTAGAGCATAAAGATAAAGAGAAATCCTCACCCTCGGCCTCTTCGTCCGAAGACGAGATGTCGAACACGACGTCGCCCTTGACGAGCTCAGACTCCGTGTATTGTTTCCTAACTATGGGAATCTTGTTGAGCTCGCCATCGAGCTCGTCCAACGGTTCAGGCCGAGGATGACGGATAACGGACTTCGGCCCTCTCCAGGGAAAACTAGGAGCCGCAGTCCTATTATAAAAAAAGAAGCGATTTTGCCATTTCGGCCATTTGGTTTTACAAAAGGCCCTAAAAGGCTGTAAAGGGACCAAGTAAAACCAAGATCCCTTCCTTTTAAACTGGAAAAAATTAAGGATTGCCCTCAGAGACAGATCCTTATCTAGCCTACGCAGTTCGGCAGCAAAAGCCGATAAGTGCCTCCAAGAGTTCGGAGTCACCTGACCTAAAGGGAGTTGAAAAAAATCTAGCAACTCTACAAAGGCAAGGGGAAGGGGGAAACGAAGCCCGCATTCTAAGCTGGCTTCGTAGACGGTGGCGTAACCTTCCGGCGGCGAGTCCGCCCTATAAAGGTCGTCAGGAATCGCAACCTTCCCCCCAGGAAAAGAGTATTTTTCGTGAAGGGATATCACAGTATCCTTACTCAAGATACTGTGAAAATACTCTACGGTCTTCTCCCCGGATTCTTTCCGGCTAGAAGACCCCTTACCCCCTTCACCACCGATACTGTGAAAATACTCTACGGTCTTCTTTCCGGCTAGAAGAAAATCTTTCACGCAAAAGATAGAGAGTGCAGAAGAAGCCAATAGCAAAGGTGTTCGAATGATGAAGAAAGGCGATATTTATCAGATTTGGAAAAGATTTCAAATCATCGCACCGTTTCATATCCCACCTTTTTAGGATTCTACGGCCGGATTTTACTGTCGCATTTAATGCCGCATTTAATGCAGTCACGCGCAGGGCACGTCCCCTGACTTCAGCCTCCCCCGTACCATTCTCAGAATGCCGAAGTGACTCACTTCGCCGAAGTGATTCACTTCGCTTTTCGGGGGGGGTAGTGATGGGGTGCGTACTAAACAAGCCCAACAGCAATGACGGCCCATCAGCCCGAAGCCCAAGGAAGAGTATGAGTTCGGCATTACCAAAGAGTTCGGAGGAGTTCGGCATTACCAAAGAGTTCGGCCTCAGCCTACAGCTCGGTAAAAGCCAACCAATCAAGCTCTGCTCTCAGGTCGGCATCAAGCTCTACTCTCAGATCGGCAACCAAAGCAGTTCGGTCTCAGTTTTCGACCGAACAAGGAGTTAGTGGACCCATGCAGGATTTCCACGACTTCCAACATACCCACTACCACGTGGCGTCAACTCAGGCCACGATCTTAGGCCATGACCTACACGACCTCCACGACCTAGAGTGATGATGTAAGCCACGATCTTAGTTCAATGTATAAATAGAACTTAGATCTGATAGAAAAGGGTTAGAATCTCTCTAGAGAAATAATCATATAGCAAGTCTGTGTTGTAAGCTGTAATTCGCAGATCAAGCAATACAAACCTGCCCCCATTTCTCCCCGTGGACGTAGATTTACCTCAGTAAATCGAACCACGTAAATCCATTGTGTGTTGATCTACATTTATTTTGTGCATTTACAAACATCAGAAATTCGCGGAATCATCATTAAGAAAAGAGGGATACCTTGATGGTGATTTGAGATTTATAATTCCTGGTAACCCCAAAAAAAGCCAACCAAATCATTGAAAAAAATAGGAGGAATGAGATGCCAAGAATGAGGCAATTGCACTGCCTGGCATAGGCTTTCTCCCCATAGTAATCGTCATGAAAGGCTCCGACACCACGTTGCAATAGTGCTTGTTCCACCTGCGGCGGCTGGCGGCGGTGGTGGAGGAGGAGGAGGTGAGAGAATGCCTTGGAGCGGTGGGCGAGTCCAACGTGCTACGGTCGTTGGAAGAGGAGCACTTGTCAATGTCGTCGTGGGAGTCTCGCGAGGGGCTCTGCACGTAGTAGCCCCTCGGAGACGCCGACGACGGCCGGACGCTCGTCATGTCCGATTCGGAGGTCGCGTGCATCATCTTTCCTTCCAAAACCCGATCACAAATATCAAGATCTAACCACGGGAGAAATGGTCAGTTGCTTCAATATATGAATGCTTTGTGGTGTATTTATTTATTTAGCCACAAAATTGCATGAAATGGTCACGGTTGATGCTACATCGACGGTGGGTTTATTGATTAGCTGTTTTAATTAATGTGCATAGAATTTTATCATGTTTAGAGCATCGACAATGTGTCTCTCCATCATCCTTTTTTTCCAATAATTATTCGTGGGTCTGACATCACATTTTTTTTACCTTATTTCCTACTCTAGAGATAACACTTAGAATTATCCATGATTCCACCATCTCTTCATTTAACTATTCATAGGTCTTACTATTTCATTTTTTTTTCTTGTCTTTTTTCTCAACCAATAAATTATAGATTAAAGTTCCAATTTGGTCCTTAACATATTGCGTTTTTTTTATTTTGATCAAAAACATTATTTTTTGAATTATTCGGTCCCTCGCATTTGAAATTGGATCACATTTAGTCCGAAATTGACGAATACGTTAAAATATAACAGTCAACGAAATTTAAATCAATTTTGACCGTATTAAGAGTTATAATTATGTTTTATTAATGGCTAATATCTAATTAACCTAAAAATAAAAAATTAAAATAAAACAAAAATCAAAATTAAACATAAAAATAAAACATAATTTAGGGTTTTTAAACATAAAAATAAAATATAATTTTTGAAAAAAAACGAAAATAACGAACAATTTTTTTTATTTTTGCAGCATGGATATCGAAGGAATTGAAGGGATGGATGATGACTGGTTAGCCTCTGTCTGAGAAAGATTGATTGTTCGTTTTATCGCATAATAATCAAATCTCCGGCTACCTCCCCATCTTCCTGCCACCACTTGGGCACCTGGAACTTATATTTTATATTTCTAAATATTGCTAATAAAACTTGATCCAATTTTTGTTGATTGAAGTTGTAATGCCTATACGTTATTCTATTTACTAGTAGTTTGTTACTGCAAAAGCCCATTTATGCGTCCTCGGCCTCGCCGCCGGCTCTGCCACACAGTTGTCCTCCATCTCCTTCTTCCCACTCACTCCCGTGGCTAATTCATCACCATCAGCCTCAGCATCGGGCGGTGGCTCGACGGAGGAGATGGGAATTTCTTGATTTTTGGGCAGCGAGGAAATTAGGGGTTTGTTGCGGAGGGCCAATTTGTCCCTGTGCTTGGTCTTGGGGGAGTTGTTGAGAGAGTCGCTGGAGTTCAAGTGGTCCTCGAAGGCTTTGATGGCTTGGTGGATGAGCTCGCGGTTGGGGGAGGAGTCCCAGCGGAACCAGAAGCTGGTGTAGCAGTGGAAGCAGTCGCAGTCGAAGAGGGGCGGCGAATTGTGGGGGCACTGCTTCTTGGAAGGGGGCTTCTTGTTGGTTGATTGGAGGGATCTGGTGAGCATGTAGGCCAGGACCTCTCGTTCTTCTAGAGAGAGAAAGGTTACTAGAGTGAGAATGGTGGCGAGGAGGAGTTTGAGGAGAGGGAAGGCGGCGGGGTCTGTGTTGGAAGGGGAAGGGGAAGAAGATGAAGTGAAGGGGTGGCCATTTTTTGTTTTAATTTAAATTTTTTAGTTTTAGGTTAATTTGATATTAGCCATTAATAAAACATAATTATAACTCTTAATCCAGTCAAAATTGATTTAAATTTCATTGACTGTTACTCCCTCCGTTCCATAGTAATAATGTCATTTTGGTATGTTCCATAGTAATAGAGTCATTTCCCTTTTTAGTAAAAGTCTTAACACATTTTTCCACACCTACTTTACTCTCTCTTACTTTTCTCTCTCTTTATCTCTCTACCTTTTTCATTTTCCACTTTATTCTTCATTTACTTAACTCACCTAACACAATTTTTCTTAATCTCCGTGCCAAAAAGAAATGCCTGCATTACTATGGAACGGAGGGAGTACATTTTAACGGATCCGTCGATTTCGGACTAAATGTGATCCGATTTCAAATGTGAGGGACTGAATAATTCAAAAGATAATATTTTGAACCAAAATCAAAAAAACCCTATATATTAAGGACCAAATTGAGACTTTAGTCTAAATTATACCGTCCCACAAGAATATGCACTCTTTCATTTTTAATATGTCCCACAAAAATATGCATTTTCCAATTTAGAAACTTTTTTCTCTCTAATAAGGTGGGTCTAATTCTCCACTAACAATACTATAATTACTTTTTTCTCTACATCTCTCATTTTAACAATTTTGCATTAAAACTCGTGTCAACCCTAAAGTACATATTCTTTGCACGGAGGGAGTAGTATTAAACAATATATTCGAATCCTAAAAATGACAATTATTTAAAAAATCAAATATTACATAATTAAAATCCTAAAATTACAATTTATTGTTAATAACAAAAATCATTATTCTAAACGAGTCTTTTGAGCAGGATTCTGCCGATCACAATAAATGTGGCGTCGAGTTCTTCATACAAGAGGAGGAAGAGCGGCATGGATGTCGTAATACTCTTTACAACGTTGCTCCATTAACGCAAACCACCGAGAGGGACATACCTTAATTGAAAATGGAAATAAGATAGAAAGATCAGTTTGAGAGAATTTATTTAGGGTGTGGAAAGAATTACTATTGTAAATGAATTCTTTATAGAAGATATCGGAATAAATTTTGAGATTAACAAAATACGAAAAAAGAAAAAAAATTGAGGAAAAACGGTACAACAACAATTATATTTGGGAATGTAGGATATTATTATACTCTACTAATAGATTTACAAATTTTTTAACTAAAATAAATTTTCAACTGTCAACAACAAAAATTTGTGTCTTTGGAATTTTATTTCTCTTCCTCATATCAAAATCTGAAAAGCTTTTTGTTATAGTTTTAATAAAAACCTAAATCTAAAAAATATATTTTGTATGTATTTTTCTACTAATGCAAACTGTGACAATACTGTTAACATTTATTGATCCAAAACACAATTTTAAGTTTGGTGAGTACTGTTAACCTTTATTGATCCCAAACAAAAAATTGACTCATGATTCCTAAGTCCTAACCATTGAAATAGCCGTGACGTGGTGAATTTAAGTCAATAATTTTTACTTGAATGAGTGTGGTTAGTATTTTTGTTAGATCACTTTAAATATTTTCTATATAACTGTGTTTATTGGTAAGTCTGTATTACACAAAATGATTTTTTTAAAGGAGTAATGAAATGGTCTCTAGAAGAACATAAATAAAAAGGAATGCAAAAAGCAAAATTATTAGGAATGATATAGCTGCCTTAACGCTTCTCAAAATCCAAAGAAATTACAAGAAATAGATAAGAAAAGTGGCGCCGTCTGTGGGAAACAGAGAACCAAATTTGTGATAAAGCGAATTTTTGATCCTTTTTCCACCACTAAAAAAAAAAAAAAAAAATGCATACCAGATCACATAACACCCGTGCCTCCGTCCGTGATAATCATGAGGAAGCTAATCCAGCAGCCCATAGGCCTGGAAAGCAGCCTCGTGAGAAATCTGTCTCCAGTTCTCACGAAGAAGGAACAAGCCACTCCAGGAGAGATCGAACCGAGTCTTCCCAGCAGCCCGATTTAAATGAAGCTGTCAAGCTGTTCTTGGCCGAGAAGCAGGAGGAGTTCTTAACCTTCCTGCAGAAGAGCCAACAGCCAGAGAAGACAACGGCGGATTCTCCCTCCTCATCCAGACATGAAAGTCACTACCGCAGTAGTGACGTGTCTTCCAGGAGAAAGAATCCTCAACCCCGACATGTTCCTGTTCCTCCTCGGTACCGGAACCACAGGAGAACTCCATCTCCTCCGTACCGAAGAGATGTCGGGTTCGCCATGTACGGAGCATTAAAGACTCCGTTCTCGGACGATATCACCCGAACTCCTTTGCCGCGGAACTACCGGACACCGTCAATGACTTATGACGGGCTAGTGGATCCTCATGACTTCTTGGGATGCTATCAATATAATATGGCGAACCAGGGTCTCAATGAGGTCCATATGTGCAAGCTGTTCCCCGAGCTGCTCATCGGGAACGCCAGAAGGTGGTTCGACAGCCTTCCTCAAGGCAGCATTAGATCCTACCGAGATCTAATGGATGCTTTCCATAGGAGGTTCTTTCAGAAAGCGGAAGCCCGAATTACTTCGGCTCAGCTGCTTTCTATACGTCAAGGTCGCGACGAAAAGATCAGCGACTTCCTGACGAGATTCCATAAGGAATGCCTACAAGTAGATAATCTCAATGATCTACTTGTCATTTCGGCATTCCAAAATGGAATCCTGCCCGGAGCTCTCTACAGAAAGCTCGTGGAGTGCGGTCCGCAAACAGCTCAAGAAATGTGGGACATTGCGGACCAGTTTTCCCGTGCGGATGAGGCAGACCGTCGAAAACGGTCTTTAGATAGCTCATCCCGAGAAGAGAAAAAGAAGCCCGATCAAAGCGGCCAGGTGCTTCCTCGCCGAACTCCTTTTGAAAGAATTCAAAGGGCACCGGTACAAGGCAGATTGGGGCCACGTCTCAATCCTGAGAAGCCGCCCGCTCAGTTCGTACCATTAAACAAGTCAAGAACGGAAATTTTCGAACTACATTCCGATATGTTCGAAAAACCAAAGCGGATGACGAAATCAGCCGCGCGGCGACCTCAGGATCAATATTGCTCCTTCCATCAAGCCCACTGTCACGATACCGAGGAGTGCCGAAATTTGGCTGCAGGTATTGATGTTCTTGTGAAAACAGGAACGTTAAAAAAATACCAAAGCAAGCAGCCGAAAAAGAACAAAAAGCAGAGAGGTGCGAACTGCAATCCTCAGGATCCGAAAAGGCATGAAGATCCCGAAGACGACGACGAGCCGCAATATGATGGAGTAATCCAGACTATTGATGCTCTCCCTGCCGGGAAGACTAAGTCGTCCCTAAAAGCAGAACGCAGAGGTTCCAATCAAGAGGAGCCGACACATAAAAGGCTGAAGAAAGACGAAGTGATTACATTTTCAGATGCCGATCCCGTCCCAGCCATCTCTCCTCACCAAGACGCTATTGTCATTCAAGCCGGAGTGGCAAACAAACTGATCCACAGAGTATTTGTGGATACAGGAGCGTCAGTCAGCGTTCTTTTTAAAGAATGTTTCGATAAAATGGAAGTGGATCCAGCTCGGCTCAGTCCGGCTCCACTTCCTCTGAAAAGTTTCGCCCAGGAGGACACCCGCCCTGAAGGTATTATCAGCCTTCCGATCACGGTGGGAAAAGCGCCTACAAGCTCCAATACGATGATCGAGTTCTTTGTGGTGAAAGCTCGGTCCCCGTACAACATCATCCTGGGGAGAGACTGGCTCAACACAGTTCGGGCCGTTTGCTCTACTTATCACCTCACCATCAAGATCCCCACTAAAGGTGGGATAGCGGTCATCCGAGGTGATCAAAAGAGAGCAAAAGAATGTCTGCAGATTGCGCTTAAAAGTGCCGAGCAATCAGTTCGGCACCATCAAGCATAGCAATCACAGCAACCGGAGTCAGAGGCAAGCGAGATGACCGAAGTCACTTCAGAGCCGAACTCAATGACCGTTCAGTTATACGAAGATGATCCATCCAGAACGGTCAAGATCGGCTTCACAGGAACGCCTCTACTCCGGGAAAAGACCATTCAGCTCCTCAAGGAGTACAAAGATGTCTTTGCATGGTCTTCGTTGGACATGACCGGAGTGCCCCCCGAGGTAATCACTCATCGGTTAAATATTGATCCTTCAATCCGGCCGGTAAAACAGAAGCAAAGACTCTTTGCGGCAGAAAGAAGCCAAGTCATCCATGACGAAGTCCGCCAATTACTAAAAGCGGATGTACTATTCGAGGTGAAATATCCTTCTTGGGTGGCCAATCCTGTGATGATCAAGAAAAAAGGAGGAGGATGGCGGATGTGCATAGATTTTACCGATCTAAACAAGCACTGTCCTAAAGATTGCTATCCCCTTCCGAATATAGATAAAAAAGTAGAAGCTTTGATCGGCTTCGAAATTTTCTGTTTTCTTGATTTATACAAAGGATATCACCAAGTGTTGATGGATGAGAGTGACGCTCCGAAAACAGCTTTCATTACCGATTTCGGCATTTTCGCTTATAAAAAGATGCCATTCGGTTTAAAGAATGCCGGAGCCACTTATCAAAGGATGGTAGACAAGCTTTTTCGGCACCTAATCGGAAAACAGGTTGAAGTGTATGTCGACGACATAGTTGTCAAAAGCAAAAGCACTTCGGAGTACGAAGACAACCTCAAATCCACTCTCGACGTGCTCCGAAAAGCCAACCTCAAACTCAACCCCCAAAAATGTACCTTTTTGGTAGATTCGGGAAAATTTCTGGGTTGTTGGGTTTCAAAGGACGGACTCAAGGCAAATCCCTCAAAAGTTCAGGTTATTCAGAACATGGCGATGCCGAAGTCCATACACGATGTGCAAAGACTAACTGGATGTCTAGCCGCATTGAATAGATTCCTTTCCCAAGCAGCCGAAAAGCAACTGCCGTTCTTCACAGTGTTAAAAAAGGCACCAAAGTTTGAGTGGGGAGCCGAGCAGAAAAAGGCTTTTGACGAGCTCAAAAGTTATTTAGCCGAGCTTCCAATTCTCTCTGCTCCAACAGATGCCGAAGTGATTTTCTTATACTTAGCGGCATCCGATCAAACCATTAGCGCGGTGCTTGTACGAGAAGAAGGCCTAAAGCAGTTTCCCATCTACTTTACAAGCCGAGCATTAAGAGGTCCAGAAACAAGGTATCAACCTCTGGAAAAAATTGCTCTGGCGTTGGTAAATGCAGCAAGGAGACTGCGGCCATACTTCTATGCTCACAAGGTATGCGTCTTAACCGATCTGCCTCTTCGGCAAGTTTTGACCAAGCCAGAAGCATCAGGCAGAATCGCCAAATGGGCCATAGAGCTGGGAGAACACTCAATCGAGTACCTACCTCGGAAAGCCATCAAGGGACAAGCCTTGGCAGATTTTCTTGCAGAGGCCAAGTTCGATCAAGCAATCCCTGTCATTGCCGAACCGAAAAATTCTGCCAATGCCGAACTAGCACAGCCCTTGGAATCCGAAGAAGAGCCGCCGGACTGCTGGAGCGGATTCGTAGATGGAGCTTCGAATAAAACGGGAAGTGGAGCTGGTATTCTGCTTATCGCTCCCGATGGACACGAGGTAACCTATTCACTTCGGATCTCATTCCCAACCACTAATAACGAAGCCGAATACGAAGCCCTCCTTGCCGGACTCCAGCTAGCGCAAAGTCTATGTATCAAGTCTCTCAAAATCCATTGTGATTCACAAGTCATAGTGAATCACATGTTGGGTACAAGTGAAGCCCGTGATGAGAGGATGAGGAAATATTTAGACAAAGCGCAAAGCATTAGCCGAAGTTTCTCTTATTTTCGGATAATCCGCATTCCCAGAGCAGAAAACAGCCGAGCAGATACTTTAAGTAAGTTAGCCGCATGTCCAAGCTCAAAGGTGGAGGAATTGATGCATCGAAGCATTGATGAAGCTGAGGTACATTCAGTAACCAGCTCGCCGAACTGGATGACGCCGATCTTACAGTATCTAGATCAAGGACAACTGCCCGAGGATAAGAGAGAAGCTCGGAAAATCACATGCCGAGCACTTCGGTACGAACTTCATGGAGGAGTCTTATACAGAAAGTCCTACCTTCAGCCGTTATTACGATGTATAGGGCCAGAAGAGACGGACTACATCCTCAGAGAAGTTCATGAAGGATCGTGCGGCAGCCACATCGGAGCTAGAGCTTTAGCTAAAAAAGTTCTAAGATGGGGATATTATTGGCCAACCTTGGTACAAGAAGCAGTGCAGCTCGTCAAGACATGCCCGAAGTGCCAAGTCCATGCAAATATCCCAAGGATGCCGCAGACCGATTTATCCACTATGCAAAGCCCTTGGCCTTTTATGCAATGGGGTATAGACATAGTAGGACCACTACCACAAGCTCCTCGGCAAATAAAATTCCTAATCGTTGCCGTGGACTACTTTACGAAGTGGGTGGAAGCTGAATCATTAGCTACGATAACGAGCTCGAAGGCATTGGATTTCGTCTGGAAGAACATAGTGTGCCGATTTGGCATACCCCACATCCTCATCTCGGATAACGGGACTCAATTCACCGACAAGACGTTCAAGAATTGGTGCCAAGAGCTGAATATTCAACAGCGGTTCACTTCGGTCTCTCATCCACAAGCAAACGGACAAACGGAGGTAACAAATCGTATCCTGGTGAAAGGGTTAAAAGCTCGGTTAGAACAAGCCAAAGGACAATGGGTAGAAAATCTCCCTCAAGTCCTATGGTCCTACCGAACTACACCCACAACCTCCAACGGTGAAACTCCGTACAGTCTTGTGTACGGCACTGAAGCCGTGATTCCGGTGGAGATCGGCATACCCAGTCCCCGAACTCTAAATTTCTCAGCAGAAATGAATGACGACGGACTGAGAGCCGAGCTAGATCTTGCCGAAGAAAGAAGAGAATTGGCATGCATAAAAGCAGCCAAGTACAAGGAGCAAGTAGCCCGGTATTATAACCAAAGGGTGAAGAAGCTGCAATTTCAAGTGGGAGATCTCGTCTTGAGAAACAACGAAGTAAGCCGAGCAGAAAAGCTGGGCAAGCTCGAACCCACATGGGAAGGTCCGTATCGGGTGTCAGAAGTCCTCGGCAAAGGGTCTTACAAATTGGCTTACATGTCAGGAGAACAGGTACCCCGAACATGGCACATTTCCAACCTCAAGAAGTTCCATTTGTAAGAGACAGTCCGGTCAGTCAGTCTTGAGTCCTGTTCGGTCAATGTGCTTTCTTTGGTTTGCTTGGTCTTTTTGTCTATGTGCGTTTTGTCTATGTGCGTTTTGTCTGTCTATGTGCGTGTCGTCTCTTACAAATGTTGCTGAGGTATCTTGTTCTTCGAAGGCTGATCCCCTTTTTAGAACATATATAAGCTAACGATTGTGAGTCAAAGCTTCTAAAGAGGATACAAGACCACAATTCAGCTTAAACAAGCAGTTCGTCTGAAACGAACTGCAATAAGCCAACGATTGTGAAGTCCAAGCTTCTAAAGAGGATACAAGACCGCAATTCAGCTTAAGAATCAAGCACTTCGTCTGAAACGAACTGCAACGAAAGTCCGATTCTCGCGATAAAACTTGCCTGAATTAGGACAAGGGAAAGTCCGATCCACGCGATAAAACTCGCCGAATTAGGACAAGGGAAAGTCCGATCCCCAAATTAGGACAACGGAAAGTCCGATCCGAGCGATAAAACTCGCCAAATTAGGACACAAGACGAGTCCGGTCAAAGATGTTTATTTCATCAGACCAAAGACGAGTCCGGTCAAAGATGTTTATTTCATCAGACCAAAGACGAGTCCGGTCAAAGATGTTTATTTCATCAGACCAAAGACGAGTCCGGTCAAAGATGTTTATTTCATCAGACCAAAGACGAGTCCGGTCAAAGATGTTTATTTCATCAGACCAAAGACGAGTCCGGTCAAAGAAGAGTTCACTTCATAAGACCGAGGACAAACATCAACTTACCCCGTACCTTTATCCAGAATGCCGAAGTAATTCACTTCGCTTTTCGGGGGGGGGTAGTGATGGAGTACGTACTAAACAAGCCCAACAGCAGTAAAGCCCATCAGCCTAAAGCCCAAGAAAGAGTATCAGTTCGGCGTTACCAAAGAGTTCGGCCCCAGCCTATAGCTCGGTAAAAGCCGACCAATCAAGCTCTACAAAGCTGCTCGGCAATAGTTCAGCAGTTCGGTCTCAGCATCGGCAAAAGCTGCTCGGCAATACCGAACTGGGAGCCACGACCTCCACTACACGATCTATCTAGTGGTGGACCCATGCAGGCTCTCATGACCTCCACGACATCCACGACATAATTACTGATGATGTAAGCCACTGCCTAGTTAGTGGCCATGCAGGATCTCATGACCTCCATGACCTCCACGACTTAGGGTGGTGATGCAAGTCACGATCTCAGTTCAATATATAAAAAGAACTTAGATCTGATAGACCAGGATTTACTAACTCTAGAGATAAAAGATCATATAGCAAGTCTGTGTTGTAAGCTGTAATCCCAGATCAAGCAATACAATCTTGCCCTCCCTTCTTCCCGTGGACGTAGATTTACTTCAGTAAATCGAACCACGTAAATTCTTTGTGTCGTAGTCTTTATCTTCTACCAGCATTTACAAACATCAGAAATTCGCGGATTCATCACTGGCAACACAATTAGTATTGCTTCTAGGGAACGAGTCAACAGAAACTTGAAACAATTCTGCAAACCAGATAGCGAAGCCTCGATTCCAAAAAAAATACACATTTAACTAAAATAGCAGATCAATTGGAAAAAAATATTGATTAAGATTGGGCTCAGAGAGTTGCATAACCTGCTCACAGAAGCGCCTTGCGACTCTTCTCATACAAGAGGTGTCAGAATAATTAGCAACTATCATCATCGACAGAAAAATAACAAAACATATCAATATTTGAATTCAGCTCAAACTTAAAAGGAATTAACATTGTAATCAAATCAGAAACAATCAATTATTAGATCTGAAATAACTAAACGCATCTTTGAAAAGTTCATCAGAAAAAAAATGGATGAACATTGTAATCAAACCAGAAACGCTCAATTATTAGATCTGAAATAACTAAACACATCTTTGAAAAGTTTATCAGAAAAAAATGAATCAAATCAGCCTCATAGTTAAAAGTATCAACATAAAGAATTCAGACATATGCTTGTCAAAATTGAAATTTAATCATCGGCCATAATGAAGAAAATAGGAAAGATTAGAAAAATAAAAGGAGGGCTCAGTTTATGGGTGGTGATAAAAGAGGATGGTCGGCAAGGCATTGTAACATGCCATTACGACGAACGAGACCTATCACAGTTGGTCGTCATTGCCCAAATTCATAGTTGAAATTGAAATTCATTTGCAAAATAGGTCTCTGTGGTGAGGATATTGATAATGTGTTTCGCTGTGCTATTTATAGAGAAACGCTGCGAAATCTACTAGGGTTTACCGTATGCAATTTGAAGAATCTGATTTATGGCGCGGCCCAATTAGAAATAGTATGACATTTTTGGGCTTACAATTTTACCACGGATATAAGAGCATCTCCAATGGTCGGCGTCACCACCGGAGCGCCGATTTTTCGCCCACGCCGGTTTGACGCCGAACCATTGGAACCGGCGTGGGCGAAATCGGCGTCAAAATCGGCGTCGCCATGCCGATTCCCGCGCTGACGCCGGTTCCCACGCCGATCCTCACGGGCGCCATTGTGGCTCCCGGATCGGCGCCAAACCGGCGTCGGATTTAAATATTTTTTTTTTTTTTTTCGCAAAACACAATATATACGCGCGTTGAACCTCATTTTCATTCGCACCACTTGTTTTAACGAGTACTCTCTCTCTACCTTACTTTCTGTACAAGATCAATAACGAGCAATGGAGAACAACTACGAAGGTACTCCAGTTAATCCCGGGGGATGGTCTCAGACTCCCCCGGCTCCCGGTGTAGGGTCTCAGACGCCCCCGACTCCCGGGGCAGGGTCCCATACTTCCCCGGCTCCTGGGGGAGGTGGTTGGCCTCCAATGAGCGGGTACTACAACGTGTACCCGTGGCAGCAGATGATTCCGGGGTGGGCACCCGGCATGCAGCCCCCTATGCAGATGATGCCGGGGTGGGCACCCGGCATGCAGCCACCGGCGCAGCAGATGATGCCACCGGCGCAACATATGATTCCACAGTCGCAGGCGACGCACGGGGGGGACAACGCCTATCGGCCGACTTTTGATTTTTCCACCGGTTCTTCGCACAGTATTCGGAGACCTTCTCCTTAGCGGACTTGGGTTTTGATATTAACGACGTTTCTGAAACTCTCATTCAAAGCCAGGGAGTAGGGCGGGGTAAGAAGAAGGGCAAGGCGAAGAAGGTCGGCGAGTCGTCGCAGCCCCGCGCCGAAATCCGGGGCCGGAGGAAGTGGACGGACGCGGAGAACGTTGCGGTTGCCAAGGCGTGGGTGAGTGTTTGCGACGATCCTCTCGTTTCAAACAACCAGAGGATCGTCAACTTGTGGGCGAAGATAGCTGCAGCCTACAGGGCATTTTGCCCTGAAGGGAGACCGTGCACCGGGGAGGAGGTCCGGAAGTGCTGGGACCGAATCAGGGCTGGCGTCTCTCGATTTTCGGGTTTGTACGCCAACGCCCTCCGCATGCAGACCAGTGGCCAAACAGAGGAAGACTGCAGGAGGATTGCGGAAAGAGCCTACCCCGATCCGGATAAGAAGTACTATGAGTTCACCTACTGGAACTGCTACGTTGTGCTCAACGAGTCGGAGAAATTCCGGGCAGGCGTCGACGCTGGCTGGCCGAAGAGGCAGAGACTGAACTATACCGGAGATTATAGCGGCAGCAGCAGTGGTTCGTCAGACCTCCCCGAGACGGCCCAGGAGGTCCCGACTCCTCGGTCGTTCGGTCGCCGACCTCGCCCGGTTGGGCAAAGGCGGGCGCAGCAGGTTGCGAGGGGGGGCACACCGAGTTCCCAGGATGTCCATTCGGCATCCCCCCTCGGCAGGTCTACCGAGGAGCTCAAATTCTTCGCGCGCCAACAAACGCGCGCTCAAATGGTGAAGACCTTAGCCGACTTCCAAGCGGCGGTGGACCCCGAGGTGAAGGATTTTCTTCGCGTATTGCTCCAGAGCCAGCGTGAAGAACTGGAGGCGATGAGGAGGGACACCGGCGGGAATAGCCGCGGCGTAGGTGGCGACGGAGGCGGCGGCGACGGCAGTGAAGAAGCGTTGGGCGACGACGGAGACGAGGACGGCGGCGATGAGTGATTTTGTTTTACTTTTTTAAATTAATGTACTTTTTACTTTTTGTAATTTTTTTAAATTGTTGTACTTTTTTTTAAAAGTAATGTACTTTTTAAATTTTAATATTATTATTCGAATTTTCCGTATTTGTCTCGTAAATTAAATTATGTATGTTGATACAATTGTAAATTAAATTATATAATTGTTATTAGTGATGTGGATAGGTAGTGTGAAGGCTATTTGATGGCTATTTGATGTCCAGTTGATGTGGCAAGCTGATGTGGCAGGAGAATTGTAGTGCTGATGATGTGGCAGTGTGAAGGCTATTTGACGGCTATTTGACGTCCGCCAGCATTGGAGATGCTCTAAGCGATACTCAATAAAGTATGAAGAAATAAGAAATAAGAAATAAGAAATAAAAAATAGAATACTATTTTTATAGAATAAATAATTTAATTATTTAAAAAAAAATTAAATGGAAGGTGACTTAATTAATAAAAAGAGAGAAGAAAGAAGAAGATATTAATTCTAATTCTTTCTTATTGCATAATGATTGAAGTAGAAGTACTTATAGGACTAGGAGGTTCAAACTCCTAATATGATTCAGGAAAGAATTTTCAAGAAAACCTGAAAATAAGCTTATAGATATGCTCGACTCAAAAAGAAAGAAATTCACATAAAATAATAAACCTGACAAAAATAATTAATTGGAAATTATCTAAGTCTAATCTACATACTTCTTGGGTACACAGATTTTGCATGTTTTTAAGGATTAGATTAGACTCGTTTTAAATATCAATCATGCAAATTATGTTTTTAAATTGCATATGTTATACATTTGGTATTTTTGATGTGTTTGTTAATAAATGATATAAAAACACTGAAAAAAGATGCAAAAGAGCCAAGGTGCAGCAGCCTCATTTCAAGCCGATTTTCCCAGCGTTGTTGAAGTCCAATCAGTGAATTAGTTAATATCATTCTCTTCATATTCAAAAGAGCTTCGCGTGGATACCATGAACGTCTCAATCGGAGTTCTGTAGAGAAAGTTATGACCATTCTACAAACATTGTGCAGTGCAGTCAAAACTGACGGTAATTTAGGTGGAAATTTAAGGAATAAAATAAATTGTTGCCCAAATCTCTCTCATTTATTGTAGGGCACGAAAATTATCAAAGGTAAACCTTTTTCCACCCTATAAATACCTCTTAACCTAATTCATAATCTTCATCTCAAAGTCTCCAATCCTTCTCCCTCTCCCCACCTTCTTCCATCCCATATCTCAGAGCCTCCAATCCTTCTCTCTCTACTAGGCCTGCTTATTCGGTCGGTTCCGGTTCTAACCGGACCGGTTGACCGGTTTTAATTTTTCATAAATTCTAGAACTGAAACCGATCGGTTCCGGTTTGGAACCGGTCGGTTAAGAACCGGTCGATTCCGGTTCCAAACCGGAACCGATATGTGATCTTAATCCGAATTTATTTATAATTTTAAATAGTTTAATACTAAAAATATAATAATCCAACATCTAGAAATATAATAAATAATACCTAAAAATTCAAATAAATACACAAAAATTATAAATCAACAATGCAATAATATTCATGTATAGGTAAGAGTGATGCCAAATGTAGTACATTGGACTAGTTTATGTTGGCAATTTTTTATAAAAAAAATGAGTTCTAGAATTTAGCAATTTTTATATAAAAAAAATGAGTTTTAAAATTGAATTCCATTTTCCTTTTATTTTGGCTAAACAAATATTCAATGCAATTTCCAATACTAATTTATCTTGTTGTGACTTTTTGGTTTATGACGTAATAGTTAATGAATTATTTACAAACATGTTAAAATCGTATGTTAAATGAATTGTTACATAAATATGCTATAAAGTTAAATTTCTATCATATGGAATGATATTGTATTTGTATAAGTTATTTTTGAAAACTAAAAACAAACTTATGATGTCCTACTCATAGTAGTCAGTTCATAAAAAATGGATTGGAGAAATACATGTAGTTAGATTTTATTAGTATATTAAATTTTAAAAAATAAAATTGAATTATAATCCGGTTCCCGGTTAGAACCGGAACCAGTTTTATTTTAAAAGTTAGAACCGATACCGGAACCGGAACCGAATTTCCGGTTCTCAGTTCCTCAATTAACCGGTCGGTTCCGGTTCAGCTCCGGTTAACCGAGAACCGGAGAACCGTTTAAGCACCCCTACTCTCTACACATTCTTCCATCCCATATTCCACATATAATTCATCCATCTTCCATTGGAGCGGAGCTTGAGTTTTATCAATTTCTTTCATGTCTCGTACTTTAATTGTTGTTTTTACTTGTCTATGAGTAGAACATCTTTTGTAGAATTTTTGGTGAAGATATTCAATTATTTTTCCTCGTTAGCTCTTGTGGTTGTTTGATTTATCCTTGTGCCTTCTATATTCAATTGATTAGCTACCTCTTGAATATATGTTAGAGTTGATTAGACTACTCGGGAGATGAAATAATTGACTTGGAAAAGAGATAATTCACACTTTAATTCAATAGAACTCGGGAGGGTTGAGGTTTTACGTCTTTTGGTCTTAACGATCTTTTGGGAGTTAGATGTTAGAGATTTAAATGGGACTTTGATCTTAACAACTAATCCACGGATTTCTCACTTTGGGAGGGGATTTAATCTAGTCAAGTGACTGACTTAATAACTATAGAGATTGTAATTCATGGAAGTCAATTGGATAATAGCTTGTGATTGTGCTTTTGGATCCAAAAATTCTACTTTCATTCGTCTGCTTTGTATTAGTATTTGTTTATATGTTTTCTGTTATTTGGTTATTTATTTTCAGTCTAGCTTTAAAAATCAAACCAAAACCTCTGTGCCTCTAAATAGTATATGGCGCTTAGTATATGATAGTCAGTTGCAATCTTATTCCATGTGTTCGATATCCCGATACTGACATTTAGCTATACTAGATCTACCATGTATGCTTGCAGGTATTTTTAGTACTAATAAATAGTGCATCGGGAGGACCTAGCGTCCTTTGTGATCGCCTTAAGGTCGTTGTCAGATGTACAAGCCGATGTGGCGACGGTGACTTAGGGGGTGGCAGTGCTCGACGGTTGTTCTCCAGTGAGCCCGTATAAGGTGGATTGTGTAATCATGGGGCTAAATGCTTTATTTTCAAATTTTCAATGTCTTTATCATAAGAGCATCCACAATGGTTTTGGACAAGCAATAGCCCAGCCATAGCCTAGCCACAAACTCCTCCTGCCACATCATCTGCACTAAAAACTCCTCCTGCCACATCATCAGGACAAGCAACAGGACAAACAATAGCCTAGCCATAGCCTAGCCACAATAAACAAAATAATAAAAATAACAATCACACAAAATACTGACTTCAACTTACGACACAGATACGGGAAAATGCAATAATTTTATTTAAATAAAAAAAGGTACATTAAAAAAAATTACATAATTAAAAAAAAAACCTAACTCCGTGCAGTCCTCCGCGCCCACAACTCTTCAATTAAATCCTTTTGGAGTCGAATATGAGCTTCTACTTGGCGCATGTCGGCATGTGCTTGGAGGCGGCCGGCTTCATCGTGAGGTACCCCACTTCGTACGTTCGGGGCGGCCACGCCGTGGCTTGGACCGACTTCATTATTGTCATTGGCCCAACTAGTCAGTTGTACACATTCATCTTCGACAATCATGTTGTGCATGATAATAAAGACGTACATTATATCAGCAATGCAGTCGACATGCCACAACCGCGTTGGACCCCTAATTGCCGCCCATCGAGACAGGAGCACATCAAATGCGCGCTCCACGTCCTTGCGCGCCGACTCTTGCCGTTCCGCAAAGTAGGCCTTCCTCTCATCTGATGCGCACCTGATCGTCTTCACAAAGACAGACCACCTAGGGTATATCCCATCTCACCGATGTGGAGGTACTCGTCCCACATGTCTGCCGCGCCTCCGTAGGCCAACTGCCTGATTGCCGCAGTGCACTTTTGAATAGGTGTGTGGCCGGATTTTCCAGCCGCATCGTGCCTGAAGCGGAAATACAGATATCGACGCTCCAAAGCGTCAACAATACGCATAAACAGGGCCCTGCTCATCCTAAAACGCCGCCTGAAAAGGTTGGCGTTAAACCGCAACTCCGGTGCGAAGTAGTCTTCATATAGCCGCTGATGTGCAGCTACGTGATCCCGCTCAATCACTGCTCGGCGGTGGACAACGGGTCGAGGTCGAGGTACCGCCGGCTGCAAGGCCCTCTGTAACAGCCGGTCTATCTCACGGGACGTATACGCCTCCAACGCTTCGTTCATTCGCCGGTCGTACTCCTCAGCATCCCCACCACTACCACCACTTCTACCACCCGCGCTACTCATTTCGCGTTGTTGCTCTTGTGCAGGAATTAAGATAGAGAGAATACTCGTTAAAACAAGTGGTGCAAATGAAAATGACGTGCAAATCGCGTATATATAGTGTTTCGAAAATTAAATAAAAAATAAAAAATAAAATCCGCTTGCCGATCGGGAGCCTGCAATGGTGGCCAGCCGATCGGCGAGCGCATCGGCCAGCGGTCGGGAATCGGCGTGCGCTCGCCATTTTTTTCGCCTATTTGGCGCTCGCCGGCTGCAATGGTTCGGCGAGCGGACCGGCGAGCGCCAGGGATCGGCTAGCCGGTGGGCTCGCCGCCATTGTGGATGCTCTAATTGATTTTTCTAACATAGTTGTAGGTCACGTGTTACCTCACTCATATGTGTAAAATTTGAATTTGTAATGATATACAGAACAATAATTAAACTTAGACTAAAATCATGATTTATGTCCACAATTTTTAATCACTATGAACATTGTTGATTTGTGTACTATATAAATTATGTATGCTCTCCCGGGCTTCTTGCTCATGCTTGAAAAGTTTATCCATTCATTCTCATCTCTTATTCTCTCTACATTTTGGAAATCTGCTGCCAATCACATTATCTATTTCCATCTCAACACCTCCAACAAAAACTTACAAAAAGAAAAAAGAAAAAAAAAAAAGATGAGATCGATCACATGTATCATTGCCTTGTCTTTCCCTTGCACTCTGCCACATGGTTTGCAAATGATCGGAACACAGCACAGAATGCTGGCAGTTTCCGGAAATTGTTGAGATCGAATACGAGGGACAAAGATGCAAGCATACAACCATAAACAAGATAATGGAGATTGAATCTATGGAAGCTGAGCAAGCTGAAAATGTTTCTGAGAATGCGAGCGACAAGAGCCCTTCCTCATCTTCCTGCAATGGTAATGACGGAGCAGCAGCTCCTTCATCACCAAAGAAGAAGCAAGTTTCAGGTGTTCCTCACATTCTGTTATAAGTACATTCATTGATTTATAAGTATATATTGAAGATCTTTGTCAGAATTTGACGTTGCTTCCATTTTTTGGTCTAGAAACAGACATGATGAAGGAGAGGTTTTCCAAGCTACTCCTCGGCGAAGACATGTCCGGCAGCGGAAAGGGTGTCTCCTCTGCTCTCGCCTTGTCCAACGCCCTCACCAATCTCGCTGGTACCATTAATTTAGTACCCAATCTTAATTTGGGATTAAATTGCAAATGTCAATTATTTTTCTAATTTGATCGATATTATGTTATTTTTGCAGCTTCTGTATTTGGAGAACAATCGAAGTTAGAGCCAATGTCTGAAGAGAGAAAGGCGAGGTGGAAGAGAGAAGTGGACTGGCTTGTGTCTGTCACAGATCACATCGTCGAATTCGTTGCTTCTGAGCAGAAAGGGAAAGATGGAACAAACATGGAGGTCATTTAAACACTATATATGTGTAGTCTGATAAATCCCATTTAGCGTTACTTATCCAAAACCAAAATCACTTGTTTTTGTTTATTTGCAAGATAATGGTGACACAACAAAGAAAAGACCTCCTAATGAACATCCCAGCTCTGCGCAAGCTTGACACCATGCTCCTTGTAACAACCTGCTTATACTCAAATCATTAATCTATTTGCAATGACAAGTTAATAATATTGCATGATTCGTTAGGACACACTTGATAACTTCAAGAACGAGCAACAATATTGGTATGTCTCAAAAGATGCTGAGGAGTCTGAGAAAGGGGTTCAGAGAGGAGACAAGTGGTGGCTTCCTACAATCAAGGTTCCACCAAATGGCCTCTCCCAAGACTCGTGCGTCTTCATGCAGAAGCAGAAGGACGCTGTAATTCAAGTGCTCAAAGCATCCATGGCCATCAATGCTCAGATTTTATCAGACATGGATGTCCCTGAACCCTACCTGGAAACTCTTCCGAAGGTACTTTGAACTAAACAAAGAAGGCATTACTGTTGTTTATATCACTAGGTTGAAATTATAAATACTTAAATTTCATGACTTAAACAGTCAAAGTTATGTAAGAAGAGTTCGATACCACATATCTTGACTTTTTGTGTTTATGTTCATGTAGAATGGGAAATCATGCCTAGGTGATTCAATCTACAAAAGCATAACTGATGAGGTGTTTGATCCTCAACAGTTTCTATCAACCCTGGACTTGTCATCTGAAAACAAAGTGGTTGATATCAACAACAGAATTGAGGCATCAATTGTGATATGGAAGAGGAAAATGAATAACAAGGATAACAAGACTTCATGGGGTTTCACTGTAAGCACGGAGAAGAGATGTATGTTTGAGGAGAGATTAGAGACAATCTTGATCCTATTGAAGCATCAGTTTCCTGGCCTTCCTCAATCGTCACTTGATATCACCAAAATCCAGTACAACAAAGTACAATATAAAGTTCATTTTTGGGTCTCTTTACAAACTTGTCTGGGACTCACTAATATGGTTTTTTGGTTGTGTTGAGGTAGGATGCAGGGCTAGCGATCCTCGAGAGCTATTCAAGAGTGCTGGAGACCTTGGCCAACACGGTTATGTCACGTATAGATGATGTTCTGTATGCTAATACTATGGCTCGAGAATCTGGCACGGGGGCTACGATGTTGCCAAGGAAGAGCAACGTCATGAGCGCAGGAGACGAGTCGGCGGAGAAGATGAGTTGTGGTATAAACACACCAATGTCAAGGACAATGACACTCTCAGATTTCATGGGGTGGGGAGTTGAGCCTGAAAAATGTAGTTTTGATGTTTGAGGATGGAAAACTTTGTCACTCATCTTCATGTGCATAAGATGAAGCATATGACAAAAGATAAGGAGATGTTGATTACCTGAAAAAATGGTTTCTGTATTCAAGATTGTTATAATTGCAAAAATGTCTCATACTACTACTACTTAAGGGTGAAGTGAAATTAGAATTGTCTTGTTGGATAACTAGGATGTTATGAACTTGTCCATAGCCTTTGTCCTAGCGACAAGGAGCTTAGACATTATTGTTTGAGGTGCTGAGTTCTAGCCCTCTTGACATCATTTCTAATTTCCTCCTTTATATATAAGAGTTTTAATTTTTTAAAAAACTAGGATGTTCTGAAATTCTATGGAGGGTTGTTTCATGGCTACAAATAGATACCTCAATTGGCAACAAGGGTTTAGTATAAATTTTCATCATATTATATTGGGATGTTGTAAGCAACGGTTCCTTTTAGAAGGCTTCCCATATTGTTTTAATTCAACACTTCTTGGTAGAGCTGTCAAAACAAGCCCAACCAGCCCTTTAACAGATACTAAAGTAGATACTTCTCATTTTCCATCCATATAAAATGCAGAGTGAACTGCAAAAATGGCCTTTAGATGTACGATACATATATGCGATACTTTGTGAAAATAAATTGTATCGGAAGTATCTAAACAAAATTTTAATTCATTTGATGTATCATTTCACATTTTCTTTCCATTGTTAGTTCTAGTGTCAGGGGCACTATTAACTGTCAATGTAAATAAAGACGGAGAATAGAGAGAAATTAGAGAAGAGAAAATGAAAAACTAAAATGTATTTCCATGAATAGTAAGAATAATTGATCGCGACTATGGGAGAATTTAAGAAGCGGAATAGAAAGACGAATTGAAGCAATATTATCTTAGACATTATTAAAATAAGAGAAACAATTTATTCAAAATCAGAGTATCAAACTGATGTACGGAAATTCGAGTAATTCCTAGTTAATGAAATATTATTCCAAATGAAAACATAGTCTTAGCGGAAGCATTCAAAACTTAGCGGAAGCATTCAAAACAAAAGAATGACGTCACCTATGAAGACGTGACGCATTCGGTACAATATTAAGGAGTAGACTTTAGAGGCTCCATTCAACTCCCCACCACCCCTAAAGTTTAAGCTTTTTTTACTTTGAGTTCATTTTCTTTTGTTTGATTCGTCAAAATTTCGGGTTGTGATTATCGTTTGAGACTTGTGAAATTAATGCTAAAAAATTCATGCTGTTCGAGGATTTAGAATGGACGAGAGATTATACTCCTACCTTTATTGATAGTGTTGGCATAAAATGATGGGGAATTGTCACTCTTGATTGAAGTGTTTGCCAAGAAATTCTATAAATTTGATTTCAAAAGCTGGGAAATAGAGATTCTCTAGATTGTGGATATATTTTACCTTGAGTAAAAAAAATTGGAAGTGTAGAGAAGAACTGCACTTGACAAAACTCTCTCAGTTCTTGAAATTGAATGTATTTGCTTGGAGTTTGATGGCAAAATTTGATTATGATAGTGAAGAATTATGGGAACAGATTTGGTATGAATACCGTGTAGTGCAGGAGTAATTTGGGGTAAAATTGGGTTTAATTTAGAGAATAATTATCATGATTAAGAGGAAATAAACTGAGATTAATTGTTGAAATAAACTGCAAGGTTAAATTGCAAATTTATGTAGAATTACGGCTGAAAAGTGGAGAATGAATCTGGAGAAACATCAGCGCTGGAAAGCTTGGAAGAAGAAATTTAACTCAAGAAACCAACGGATCATAGTGCAGATGGCAGCACGGAGCTGTAGTGACCTTGAGGTCACGAGTTCAAACCCCACCATCCGTTGGGAGACTTTCGGTCTTAATCCGCAAAACCTCAGGAATATTTGGTCTACAATTATGTACTACCTTCATCCCACTCAAGATGTTCACATTTCCTTTTTAGTTTGTCTCATTCAAGATATCCACTTTTTATATTTGGAAATAAATCTCTCTCCTCTTTCTTTATTAAAATATTCAACTATTTTTTTCTCTCTACTTATTCCACCTAAAAACTGCTTATAAAATCTCGTGCCACAAAAAAATGTGTATATTTTGAGTGGAAAGGAAATAGTAATTTGGTTTAAAAGATAGAATCTCTTAGACATTATTTTTTAGGGATAATTGCCTTAAAAGTCACCAACTTTGCCCGAATTCCGTTTTTTCCCACGACCTTTAAAATTGGCGTATAAAGTCACCAACTTTGCATTTAGTCGCCGATTTCCCATGATTGTATTTCCGGCGAAAGAGCGAGATGACGTGTCAGTTTTAATTGACGTGGCGGCTGACATGGTCAAGCATTATTGACTGTGCAATTAAATAAAAAAATAAATTTAACATTAAAAATTACAAAAAACAAAAAAACCCACCCCACCCCCAATTCGATCCCAAATTCGCGTAACCTAACCTAATCGACCAGCCTAATCGACGAGCGACGACGACGACGGCGGCCTAATCGATGAGCGAGCGAGCGACGACGGCCTAATCGACGACGACGACGAGTCCATTGGCTTACCTGCAACAGCGATGGACGGGCGACGAGCTGCGCGTAAGGCTTCCTCAACATGAAGATGAGGCCGGGTTTCTGGCCAGACAAGCCGAATCCGAACAAACCTTTCCTGCTTCGGATTTACCATGGGGGGAATTTCATTCCTGATGGGAGGATCTGTGAGAAATACGTAGGTGGGGAAATGTGGGAAGGTAGTGGGTTTGAACCAGATAGATTTGGTTACTTCGACCTAGTCGATGAACTGAACAAGCTAGGGTTTGATAGCAGGGATAGACTATGCTTCAAGAGAAAATGGGGAATGGAGTTTATTAACATCAAGGGTGATGCAGAGGTGATGTTAATGTTGAAGTTCCTGACCACAGTGAAGCATCAATTATGTGATGTGTATATTGTGGGTGGGAAGAAGGGTGGCCTAGAGCACCTTGTTGAAGATCAATTCGTGGGTGGGGGGGACACTATGGGTGATGAAGTTGTAAGGCGTCGAGTGGTTGAGTTGGAGGTTAGAAGGAGGGATCCATTCGAGAAGGATCCAGCCAGACCAAATAGAATGAAGAAGATATGTGTGATGACATGCCAGAGGTGTCTCCAAGAAGGCCACAACTCCAGAACTTGCAAAAACGAGCCAATAGAAGTGCAACCTAAGCCGAAGGTATTAAACTCTAGTTTTAATGGACAGTTAGCTCTATTTTGTTACTAGTCATTACTAACATTGCAAGTTCTCAACTAATAGGCCAAGATGGGAAGGCCTCACAAGACACCATCTATTGCAGACCATCAATTGCAGAAAGTAGTACCACCGCAATACCGGGGAGAGGTGGAAGAAGAGGAGGCCGTAGTTGAGGCCGAACTGGAGGCCGTGGAGCAGGTGATGGCTCAATCCCCACTCAGCAAAGTAACAACAACGGGTGAAGAAATGTACTTTGAAGACAATCTTTGGATGTGTAATCGGAATTTGGATGAAATGTACTTGAAAGACAATCTTTGTTTTTTGTTACTTAGCACAAACTGTGTTTTGGGAGCACCAAACTTTAGGTTTGCTTCAAACAATGTTTTTTCTGGCACTGATCTATTATGTGCAATGTTAGGTTTGCTTTAACCAACAATTCCTTTCAATTTCCATATTTCCATCAAACTTTGCTTCATACTTAGGTGATTGTGATTGGGTACTAAATGATAAGTTTGCAAACTTGTCTTCATACTTACATATACCAACAACATCTTCCATTACAGTCGTAGACTATATTTGAAGTCATAACTTAATGCATTCATAGGGGAAAAATTACTACAAGGAATTGGTCCCGTAGTGCATTACATTGGAGTTCAACTTGCATAGTTCTATTACATTGGAGTTCTATTAGATAACCTACAACAGTAACCAAATGACGATACATAAAATGCAAACGACAACCTTTAAGTTCTGGTTTTGACGATGCAAATCTGCAACAACACCTTCAAGTGCTTCAACTTCAGCGGTTTTGGAACGGACGCTCTCGTCAAGCGCATCCTGCTTAGCAACTCTATCTCTCAATGCTCTTTGCACGTTGTCCCTATCCATCTTCAATTTTTTAAAGAAGTACTCTTGATTCGGTGACAACGATGGATCAATCCAACGAAAGAACTTGCAATCGTCCTCCTTCCAGACCTGTCAACGGTAGAAGCGTCGTCCGGGATTGGCATCCGTCTTTGATGTCACCACATCGGCTTCAAGGCCGTGCTCACAGACCACTGCCTCAAACCTCAGCCAAGTCATTCTGCTCGAATTCTGGGAATACGTGGACATCCTACGCCAAAACCACAATCACCCTGAACCATTAATACAATTGAACATTGAAACCACAGTCATGAACCCTAAGTACCATTTGCCAATTGCACGTTCGAAATAGCCCAATCCAACCACGATTCGGGATCCAATACTTCGCAGATTCAAAGCTAATTCATCAATCTGGATTGCACATTGAACTCAACCCTAAACCAACACAACCCAACCCTAAATTGCTAATTCAAAAATCTGGAATTCAAAAACACAGTTATATACACAATTTCGCATATTCAAAACTGAACCCAAAAACGGGATTACAAGCAAGCCCAGAACCCTAACTCGAACCCTAATTCGAACCCAAACACCAACAGAAGCAATCTCATATTCAAAATTAGGGATTTCAAATGTGAGGTCTCCGAAATCGGGATTCCAATCCCTAACATTGATGCTATGATCTTACCTTGTGACGGTGAATCGTGCGCCGCAGATGGAGGGAATCGATATGGCCGCAAATTTGTAGGTTGAATCGAGATTCTAATGATGGAGTTCGATTTTGGGTACGTTTGTAATCGGGATCGAATTTAGGAATGATTTAAACCTAATTGCGTTTGAGAGGGATGAAACGACGTCGTTTAGGTGTTAGAAACGACGTCGTTTCATCCCTTTTCCGATGACGGCCACGTCAACTTTCAGGCATGCCACATGGGACTCTGACTTACCGGAAAACACAGGGTCGGGTCAATTTGGGAGATGCTAGCAACCCGGCAAAGTTGGTGACTTTATACGCTAATTTTAAAGGTCGTGGGAAAAATCAGAATTCGGGCACAGTTGGTGACTTTTAAAGCAGTTATCCCTATTTTTTATTCAAAAGCTTAGGCTCAGAGGCAACTCAGTTAGGCTCAAGTACTTTGAATTGGGCTCTTTTATTGATGTGGCCCAAAACCACTTGTAATATTTTAAATTGGACTTTAAAGTTTATCCTAGGGTCAAACTAAGTTATTTATTTATTTTCCCTTGAATCTTCGAAGTTCAACGAAAAACATATTGTACGACGAATTCTCTCTTTTGCACAACTAAACTATTAGTACCTTGGTGTTATATCAAGTACAAATATTCAAAAATCTCCCCTTGATCAAACAACAACTACTCGTGCTTCACAAAGCATCCATAGGAAAATACAACGCAATCATGATCAGTTATATTATTTGCATATTATAAAAATATCTCCAGATTTCATAAATTTTCTTTTCAGCACCACATTGCATTAAAAAATCTTCGAAAATAGCCGGCGCTACATGTGCAATCACCAAATACTTTCATTACTTCTGTAAATCGTTAATTAGACGTGTTGGATAAAATAAAATTTGTAAATATTGACAAACGTGCAACTGCATTGAGTGTCCACAATGGTGGCCCTCAAGGGCCACCAAAGTTGGCCCGGCCACCAAATGTGGCTCTCATGGGCTCTCCGCAATGGTAAATAACAAGGGCCACGAAATGTGGCCCGCTCCAAAATAAAAATTAATATGTTTACTTTTTTTAATGATATTTTTTAATTTAACTACAATAAATTTTATTAGACTATAATTTATGATATTTATAATTTTTATTAAAATAAAACAATTTGGATTGTAAATAAAAAAATTGCACAACCTAACCAAAAAAAAGTTTAACAAGAACTTCGTTGTATTATATTAAAAGGAGAAAATTATACAACGAAAATTTTCTAGTTTAAAAACAACAACTTCTGATATGTCGACAAGCCGGGTCGACCGGTGGCATCATATCGCAAGTTGAAGCACTTGAACCGCTGTGCCTATATGGACGAAGAGTTGTTGCGACATTCTGAATTGCCGACGAAAAATCTCTGGCGGATAACGGGCGTTCTCGCTGAAGTAGTCTTCCATCAACCGGCGGTCAGCCCCGGCATGATCACGGTCGATATACCGCCGATGATAGAACGGCCAAGGGACTGCCACCGCCGCCGCCGCCGCCGCCACCTCGTCAACTTCACGTTGCACCGCTGCAACCAGGTTTTGGAACTTCAGATCTACCGCTTCTTGGTACTGTTCATTGTCGGAATCCATATTTCAGAAGTTGAATTGAAATAGATTGGAAAGATTGGAAAGAGTGGTGTTTGAATTGGGGCAGAAAAATGGAGGAAAATGGTGTGTATTTGTTAAAAAAAAAAGAAGGAAAAAAAAATTTATTTTTCGGTGGCCGGGCCGCGGCTCTCGGCCCGCTGCAGTGGTGGGCCGCGGCGCACACGGCTGAGCCGCGTGAGGACTGCGGCCGCGGCTCCCTCTCAGCTCTCGGCTCCCAGCCGCCCGTCGTGGCTCTCTGCAGTGGGGGCCATGCACCCGAGCCACTGGCCGCGACTCCCCCACTGTGGACACTCTTAAGAACTAGTTGTGACTAAAAAAAGGTCAACAATGCCCTTTGGAATTGAAAAGGGTAAAATGGGGGACCAAATGGAAAAGCACTTCCAATGAATTAAGACCATGTTTGGTTGGCGGGAAAGTAAAGTTGGCAAGGAAAATGATTCCTGAGAAAATAAATCCCGGAAATATGATTTCTAATAACTTTACTTTCCCATGTTTGGAAAATATCAAGATTTGAAAGCATATATTTGATTTAAACACTAAACTAAAAATATACTTATCATTTTTTATTTATAAAAAATAATACTACATATTATTTAATAAATTATTAATTACAAATGATAAAAATTATATTATTTTATTTATTATTACGATGGATAGTTTAAATATGGATTATACATCATAATATATAATAATATAATAAATAAGATTATTATTATTATTATCATCATTATATTTACTTAATTTTTAATTGAATAATTTTTATAATTTAAAGTTTCACTACAATTTTATTGTTAATTACTAATTTATAAATTAATAATTATTATATTATTATATAATTATAATTATATTTAATTATTTAATAAATTATTATTATTATTATGATAATAAAAATAAAAATAAAAATAATAATATAGTTATAATTATGATAATTTGAATTATAGTTATTTATTATCCTGAAATTAAGTATGGTTTATACTTTTAAATTATTTTTAAAACATTGTAATAAATAATAATAATGATGATAATAATAATAATAATAATTATTATAATAATAATAATAATAATAATAATAATAATAATAATAATAATAATAATAATAATAATAATAATAATAATAAACTATACTATATTTCATTAAATATGTAAGACTCATAAAACTAGGAAAAAGAATACCTAAGAAAAGTTAGGATTCAGAATCCTGGAAAATTGTACTAACTTTCCTTGTTTCAAGATTTTGATTACTTTCCTAGTTTGATTAAAAACGGAAACAAACACAGGAATTTAAAATTTAAGGAATCAGATTACTTTCACAGACAGAATCCTGGCAACCAAACATGACTTAAAAGTTTTTTGGAGATACCTCAATATATTTTAACAGAGTATTGCAAATATGCATCCTATATTATCCAGATATCATTTTGGCTCTAAAATATAATGCTAATAGTCAACATAAATCTCAAACAAATCATTATCGAGTCCATCTATATAATTACAACCATATTTTGTTAGTTTATATTGTTGCATACTGAAATTATATAAATAAAAATAATTAATTACTAATATCATAAACTTTGATGGAATTTTAGATTTTTTTATTAACTTAAAATTTAGTCGTTAATACTTTTAATTTTATTGTCGTTACTTATTTCTCAAGATTTCCAAAACTGAAGTGGCATTTGAATCACGATTTACCAAAATTATGAATATTTTTTTGTTTTTTAATTTAAGATACTTTTCTTAAATTTTCAGATAAAAAAAACTAACTCACTATTTTATTTTTCTTATTCTTTTATTCTTGAACGTGGACTTGATATTTTTTCTATAATACTCGTTCCTATCTTATATATCCCCGTATCAACAATTGGGATGAGTGCGGATAAACGAAAAAGAAAAGGTTGGAAATGCCTAAATTTAGACACTTTAGAAAAGTGCGTTCGAGATGTTGATACATTCAGTGACGGAACCAGAAAATTATATAAGCCGGTGCTGAAGTTTAAGAAAGTAATAGTAGTAAAAATTACTCTCTCCGTCTTACAATAGGAGTCTAATTTGGTTATGGCACGAGTTTTAAGAAATGTAAAGAAAAGTTGGTTGAATAAGTCAGTGGAATATGCGTCTCACTTATACAGTAATAAATTGTGAATGTAATAAATTGGTGGAATATGAGGTGTACTTACCATTTATGGTAAAAGTGAAATAGAACTCTTATTGTGGGACGAACTAAATGGCAAAATAGGACTCTTATTATGGGACGGAGGGGTATGAACTTTGGTTAAATTCAGTTATATGTCCTGTAATTTTGAATATTAGTCATACAAGCTACGAATTTTAATATTTATCTCAATTTTTCACGAGGATTTTAGTAAAATTGTAGTACATACTATCTAAGGTGCATTCAAAACTCAATACGGACAATACCACCATTGAATTTCTACGCTTAACATCATAATTTATGATCATTGAAAATTGAGAAAATTTAGTTTATGGCTAATTTTAAAATTATGATTCACCAATATTTGACCAAAATTTGTAACTTTTTCGAGAAGTCCCAAAAAATTAATAATATTAAAATATAAATTTTATTAACTTTCTTAATTTGACTATTCTATTTGTTAACTTCTTAAAATTTATTCCTTCTAAATAGTAATTTTAACATTCTAAATTTTTATTTCCTTTAACATTCTAAATTTATTTAATAAAACTATGGATTAGATTCAATTTAAAAACGAGGTTCACCTTATTTTAGTACAACTAATATTAAACACGCCACTTCTTGGAAAACTAGTACTCCACCTTTATAATTTAGCCTTTTTAATATACAATTATTATTTTTATGACGTCGTCTTCTTCCTCTTAGAACAACCATTTTTTTTGCTATTTTACATGCAAAATTCGATTCCCAAATTTAAGTCTTTCCCTATTATTCAAAAATCGGCGACTTGTCTCCTTATTATATGAAAAACGGTAAGTTAGTCTTCAAAGGCAGTGGTAAATTGGTAATCAGTAATAATTTCAGATTATTATCGAAAATTTCATAAAAATAGAAGTAGAAAAATAAATCTTCAAAGCCCCATCGTCTCTTTAAACCAGCCCTGCTAGGCTTGGCCCTTACTGGTTCCGTCAGTGGATACATTGATTAGTGTCACAAACATCCAAGTGCAGATATGATTGTCTCAACACATACAGATATGATAATCCCTTTACTTTAGTCTGGATAGTTAATAAGGTTAGTAAATATCCTTAATTTGAATCATGAAACCCAGCCAAATTAAAATATGTTTATGATTTGGATCTGTAAAAATTTTGTTATTCAAACATCATGTTTTTTAAATAAAATATTTTATTCAATTAATATTCTTTCAAATTATTTCAGATCCAATGCATATATAGTAGTAATTAAAGATATTATTTCATAAATTTGGAACTTTTATAGAATATGGCATGTATATCATTGTTCAACTGTTAACTTTAAAATAGTAGATTGTCACATACATGTTTTATATCGAATTACGTATTTACGTGCATCAGTATTAACGTGGTTTGACTTGGAGAAATAGGGTTGTGATGGAGTTTTACTCAATCCCTCCATCTCTATCAATCTACAACATTTTCAGAAGCTTTTTAACTTATTAAAATGATGGCAATTTTGATTTGACTAGAACTATTTTTCCAATATCTAATGAAATATCATTGTCACTTAAATCATTGTCGTTGTTTCATGTTTGGCCCACAGTTTGACTTGAACATTATCACTCAGTGACCATAATCCAAGGGTTTGATTAAATTCTACTATTATTAATGAATAATTTGACTGGGAACTGGAGTAATAAATTTTAATTAAAAAAGTAAATTCCAATGATGTTGCAGGTAAAGAGATCACACTTCTCACGTGTATTCATATAAGTATCAGTGATTAGCTTGTGGTAATTAAAGCTGAATATGTCCTACATCCATTTTGTTTATGTTTACTTTACAGAATGTGTATTATATGTAAGATTTATGTGTCAACTATGATGTAATGATATGGGTCTTGGAATACTAGTTTTCATGAATCCCAAGCTAGTATAAAGCAGTTTGTGGGTTGTGGACTTGTGGTCGTAGCCCCTAATTAGTGAATGTTTGAATTTTTTATCATGGCATTGTTGTTAGAAAATGGGAGTAATGTTTTTTAATAGGGATATTGACACCTAATATCATGGAATTTTCAAAATGTTAGGTTTTTCTCACAAACTTTGAAATTGACAAATAATATCACGAACTTTACCCCGAGTTTGTTATTTTCCACCAATGAAAAATTATAGAAAATAATATCATGATACGAATTTTTTTTCATAATTTCTCGACAACAACTTCGAGTGTTTCAAGATTTTCAATCTTTTAGAATAGTTTTTCTTGAAGCACACTCTCCAAATTTGTTCTTCAATCTTTTAATATAGCCGGAATTTTTTCACTGGTGGGAAATAACAAACTCGGGGTAAAGTTCGTGATATTATTTCCCAATTTTAAAGTTCATGGGAAAAATCTAACTTTTTTAAAAGTTACATGATATTAGGTGCCAATATCCCTTTTTAATATTAGAATTAATGAAGGTCATCATCCGTAGGCGAGTGGTTAAGTCATAAGTGTATACATGATAATATCAATTTTCAGATGACAGTTAACCAATTCTGTCTCGAAAATAATTGATGGTGTTTTCAACGATGTGCGATCTCTGTCGGTAATATTAAACAAAATGTCATCTATCATAATTTATAGGTAAACAACTTAAGTGAATTGTAATAAATATTTGGAAATATCTTTAAATATATCACAAATTTAGCATAAAAACTTACACAATATTCATCATGTTTCAGAAAAATGCTCAAAATTAAAAAAATTACACTGTATTCAAATTGCCTGTGAATTTTTGGCATGCATAGTATTTTTGAGAAGTGGAAAAAAAACACATTGTATATGTTCGTAGCTTTGTGAAAAGTCCTTTAGCTTCGTCACAATTTTTTGAAATACTATCAATAAAGGTTATCGAATTATACCGTTTGTTTTCAAAAAGCAATTAAGCCAACTTTTGCATCAAGATAATTACTCCCTAGTTTTTTTAATACATCTTTTAAGGTAAAATCAAAGTAAATTTTTTAAAAACCACGCCAATTATGATTTTGGACATATCATATTCGACTTTAGGGTGGTTTAAGTTCGGGTAATATATAAGTTAGATAAAAAAAACTGGGGAAATTATAGTATTTGAAAAAAAAGAGAAATTTCGGAAAAAGGGATTAAATTAGCAAGCCTTTTGAAATTAGGGATTAAATTTGCTGACTTTTCAGAATATGGGATCGAGGCATGCGAATTTTTTAGAACAAGAGATTTTGGCTTTTTTCTATTTTATCTTTTCTTTTTTTCTTTCCAGCTATTACAGATGACCAAATTATCCACCTTCCACCCTCCTCCTTCACCGACTGCCCCACCTTCCTCTCATCACCACTTGCCTCCACCCTCATTCTCTCTTAACTGCCTCCAACCTCCTCAGTCACTAATTGCCAAGTGGCTTCTGGCCATTTTATTCAGCTCCCAAACTCCAATTGCTATGGTTTCCAAGACTGAAGTAAAATTGTTGTCTTACTTTTATAAAATTAGGGGCTAAATTCGAACTGGAAAATATAAGGAAAATTCATCCACAACAATATTCTACTCATCAATACAGCCTCGCAAAGTAGTGCATTTCCACAATTTTTAGTTTATGCTTGTCTTCTTCTTAGCATTGCTTCAATTTAATTATCCATGTTATTATGGGTTTTAGCAAATTAGGTCTTGAATTTTTGTTCTCGTAAAAGGTATGCAGTAAAAGAGAGGAGGAAGAGGGAGGATAGCTTGGTCAATTCACAAATGATATGAAGGAAATATTTTTTAAAAAGAGAAAATTTAGAAAAAAATCAAAATCCCTTATTCTGAAAAATTCGCATGTCTCGATCCCATTTTCTGAAAGGTCAACGAATTTAATCCCTAATTTCGAAAGGCTTGCGAATTTAATCCCCCTTTTCAAAATTTCTCGAAAAAAAATGGTAATGTGCAAAATTAGAAAAAGCTCAAAGCTTATGTATTTTCAATGTAATAATTTTTTCAAATATACAAAGTTGGTGTGGATAGGTATATTAACTCGGAAGCAAAATTGATTTAATTTGATGAGATCTGAATATCACAAAGTAAAATGTTGTGTGAATTAAATTAATTTCCACATATAAAAGGATAGTGAAAAGTGCAAAAGCATTCGTAGCCAAGTTGACTGTGATACAAAAACGCAGTAAGTAATTGTAGAAAATTAGCTCCGTAAATAACTAATGTGGGCGGCGTAGTTTTCCTTCCCCCGCTGGACTTCAATTCTACCCAATCTTCTTGCTGTATATTCTACTTGTATAAATACCAAATCAGATCCCCTTCATTTTCAGTTTCACTCGCTATCTCTCTGCTTATTTTGCTATTCCCGAAGACACACGCGCTATACATGAGGCTGCCTAGAGTTATCATGGAGGTCGGTGACGACGGCGTTGCGGTCATCACCGTCTCCAATCCTCCGGTCAATGCTCTCGCCCTCACCAGTAAGCTTCGCTCAGCTTCTCTCTCGCAGAAATGGACCTGTCGCATTATTCTGTTTTGATCTCTCTCTCTCTCTTTTCAAGTTTTTGATGGACTGAAGGAGAAGTATGCTGAGGCGATGAGAAGAGACGACGTCAAAGCTGTTGTTCTTACCGGTAAATCTCTATTTTATTTTTGCTTGCTTGATCCATGCCGTTAGATGCCAGAATTTTAGTAGTTTTCAGTTCACTTTTAAAACCGATGGATGATGGTTTCAGTTTAGTTATTTGTTTGTTTGTATTTTCTGTGTTTTGAGGCTTTGTTAGTCGTAGAGGATACAACCGAATAGTTAGGCTCGCCAACACATTGAAAACCGGTGAAAGTTCATTTTCAGATGCATATTCTGTGTTGATGGTGAGGTGCGAATGTTTGTAGATAATTGTGGACTGTCTCGTGATACTTTTTATTAGTTACAAGTAATGATCGAGCTCACCATATCAGATCCATTTCTGTGGCATGGTGAACTTGATGGTTGTGATTATTTTGAGCTCTGTCTTTGTGTGGAGGATATTTTGCCTCTTGCTTTAACTGATAGCTGATTTATGAGTCTAATCAACTTCTAGGTGATGCTGGAAAATTCTCTGGTGGCTTTGACATAAATGTGTTTGAGAGGGTGCATAAAACAGGTTATTATGTACTAACATTTTAATGACCTTCTCTTCTTTTATTATGCTATAACCCGTGCCTCATGCTCGAGAATACATTGAATTTCTAACTGTGCAGGAGATGTTTCCATCTTACCTGAGACGTCTATTAGTGTTGCGGTGAATGTAATAGAAGGTCCTCCTATAATTTGTCATATCTGAATTTTGAAATTTAATTTTTACGTAGTACTTAATTTGTCTGAGGCTTAATAATGTTGTTTTCATTAGATGGAAAGAAGCCTACTGTTGCTGCCTTGCAGGGACTTGCACTTGGAGGTGGATTGGAACTAGCTTTGGTTCGTGATCTTCTCTGACTTGCTTCGATGTGTCCAATGTTACATCTGTTTATTATATGTCATGAAGCTTATTTCCAATCAATCATAATGGCAAATATTTTGCAGGCTGCTCATGCACGAATTGCTACGCCAAAAACACTACTTGGTCTGCCTGAACTTACTCTTGGTGTTATTCCTGGATCAGGAGGTATGAACTCCTGCAATATTGTAGTACTATTTTTATTCATTTTCGTATCTCAAAGCAGACAATTTCAGTTTACACCATCTGATCTTTATATTGGTCATGGTACTATTCCAGGTACACAGCGTCTCCCTAGGCTTATTGGGCTTCATAAAGCACTTGAACTTATGCTGGTAGGTCTCCAATACATATATCAAGAACGTTTAAAGTAACTGCATTGAACCTATAAGTAATTAGCGTTATTTTCTGTAGAGTTCAGTGCAATTGCTTTATAGGTTCAATGAAAATTTCTTACATTATCACAGTATGAAGTTTTTATTCAAACCATTCCATATATAAATATATATGCACACACACACGAACTAGACTCTTTCTTATTGTCAGTACAACGTCCACTACATTGGGCGTATAAAATTATTGAATCTGGTGTGTAATTCGAATGTGTAAATTTATTTTTTTATAGCAGCAAATTACACAACAGATTCTGGACTAATGTACCAACAACAAGTGAACTTATTTGATCCCTCTCATATGTTCAAATGAGAACCCTTAGTTATTGTTACAACAAAGAACCGTTTTCAACCCTTTTTTAATTGTGAAGATATACCGTGAATGCATCACCTTGTTTGATGACCGCATTACTTAGGAAAAATTGAATACGTTAATTTTATACTTTAGTGCATTGTTTTCGCGTTCTCATGATAAATGTTGTTTTCACGAGAACAACATTTATCAGTGCATGTCTTCATGCAATGTGTTGGGAAACTTGCATTGTTTTAATGCTCTTTGGTGGTGCTACCGGCTACAGTTTTCTAAACCAATAACATCAGAAGAAGGAAATGGTCTAGGGCTTGTTGATGCTGTTGTTCCTTCTGATGAATTAATAAAAGCATCCCGCCAGTGGGCACTAGACATCATAGAGAGGCGCAAACCATGGATACGCTCTCTTCATAGGATAGACAAACTTGGTTCCGTGCCAGAAGTGGTTGATATAATAAAAACAGCAAGGCAGCAGGCCAAACAGAGTTTTAAAAATGTGCCTCAGCACCAGGCATGTCTTGATGTAATTGAGGAAGGAATCATTCATGGTGGTTATCATGGAATTTTGAAGGTAATTTTACTTTTAACTTGGGATGGCAAAGTTATCTTATGCAATTTAGATAATACTTCTTGTTTAGCCATTCGTCTTGCAAGATATATTAATGGATTTCCGGAAATTCCCATTGCACTTTAGCATCTTACCAGCATGTGTTTTCTGCAGGAGTCAAGTGTATTTAAAGATCTAATCTTTACAGACGCATCAAAGGGTCTAGTGCATGCATTTTTTTCTCAAAGGGCAACAAGTAAGGTACAGTCACCCAGCAAACAACTTTTGTGATAACTACTACTTATACTGTATGATTTATCAAGAATGGGAATAGAACATATGTAAATGTTGAGGTTTCTTTAGAAAAATTGTCCACACAAGTGTCTGTATGTGCATTGGAACCATTCAAACTTGAAACATCCTGCAAGATGTAAATTATCTTCTTGTGATCACTTTGGTCAAGTGAAAAAGGTCATGGACATCCTACAAGATACACTTCTTCTCTCCAGCTATGACTTATTGGAGATATAAAAGTAATTCATTATTTGGTATTCATTTTTATTAGCTAATATAAAGCTATGACATATTACAGTTATGGATTTTACTTGAATGAATGAATCGTTATCCCTGCTCCTAATTAAATGGTGTGGCTTCCTCCTTGTTCCAGAACAAAAGTTTTGATTACATCTTACTGTTGTACTTGGACATTGATTCCCAAACAAATTGTTACATTTGCATATAATAGACACCTTTCTTCAGTTGTAGTTTTACAGGGTGGAGAGCCTTTTACTGAGTCTCAGAAGTCTGTTGCTGATAACGCCTTTTGAAATTTCGACTAAGATGGATAAATTATTTTGTACTCGGAGGGTTATTTGATTAGAATCGTTCCAATTTGTAAAGAAAGTATTTCAGGGCACATTTTATAAAAAAAATAATGGGTTTGATGGAATAAGAATCAGAGTATTGTTTCGATTAGAAACAAGCCCGAGTGAAGTATTGTACACTGTAGCACCATCATCTGTGTCATACTGTCATGTCTACAAAATTTCTGTCACAGTCCATAAAAATCTTTATGAAAGGGCTGCCATGCTGCATCTTATTGTTTCTGAACATTAAAGCTATTACTTGAAATTTCTGCATCTTTTTCTTAATAGAAAGCTAACGTATAATGATATAGGTTCCAAATGTTTCTGACATTGGACTAAAACCAAGGAAAATATTGAAAGTCGCTATTATTGGTGGAGGGCTAATGGGTTCTGGCATAGCTACAGCACTGATTTTGAGTGATATATATGTCATCCTCAAAGAAATCAACTCTGAGTATCTTCTGAAGGGAATAAAAGCAATTGAAGGTTAGTTATAACTTGCTATCAACAAATCTTTGAATTTTCCTGTTTTTTCCATCCAACCAACAGAACAAATGTTGACAATGGATATCTGTCTGATTACAAATATGACAGTTTACAGTTCAGTCTGGCTTGGATGTTTTTTTTGCTCTTTATTGAATTTCTATGACTTATCATTTCTGTGCTTATTTTGAAGGGAATGTCCGAGGTCTTGTATCAAGAAAAAAATTGGCAAAGGATAAAGCAGAGAAAGCCCTTTTGATGGTTAAAGGCACTTTGGACTACACTGATTTCAAGGATGTGGATATGGTTATTGAAGTAAGTTCTTGCAAATTTGCAATTTAACCCCATAATATAAGCAGTTAAATGTCACATTTGCCTTTCTAGATTATGGATATCAGCACCAGTCTTTGGTTCATATTAAAGCTATCCTAATATTTACCTATGACCAGGTCTGGTAGTTCCCTGAAAAATATTCCATGGTCTACTCACTGTCTTGAAGTGTCTTCTATAGATATCAGATAATAGACTGTGAATCATGATTTGCATCTAATCTCCAGTGTTCAATACCATTAAATTTTAGTTCTGCTCCATTATAAATTAACATATCATAGTTGATTCAACTCTAGATTGCAGCACTTTTAGGATGTGATTAATCAATGGTACAATTTCTATCTAGTTTGCAATTCTTCTGACATGTGTTTTATTTCAGGCCGTTGTTGAACATATTCCTCTGAAGCAGAAAATTTTTGCTGATATTGAGAAGGCATGCCCACCTCACTGTATTTTGGCTTCAAATACTTCTACCATTGACCTCAATGTAATTGGAGAAAAGACCAAATCACAAGATCGGATAATTGGCGCACATTTTTTCAGGTACACATTTCCCTAATAAACTAAGAACTTGTTTGGCATTTTTCTGTTGGACATTATTCTGGCAAAAAAGTTGAGTAAACAGATAGAGAGTTTGACTGCAATTATCCTAGCTTAGTTTGTTCTTTACCAAAGAATTGCCGACCTTAGTCATTTTTGCAAACTAGTCACATCTTACAAATTTAGCAATCCCAGTGAACGAACTTCATTTTATTGCAGTTTCACATGCAGTCCCCATTTCAGCAAAACTAAACTGAATTATCCTAATTCCGAACCCTCTTGAATGACTTTGTAAAAAAAAATCATGACATCCGACTTAGTGAACTTCAGTCTAATACATCTAATAAACAAATAGTAAAATCATGTTATAAGTTTTCAATTTGGATGCAAATTTTTTATTTCCACTGAAGAAGCTATGTATAAAATTTGGAGCAAGTTATCAAATACTGTCACCTTCTGCTGCTATCATAAATTGCTTCAATTGCTAATTGAGATGCAATTGTTGACAGCCCTGCTCACGTGATGCCTCTCTTGGAAGTTGTACGGACGGAGGAAACTTCTGCACAAGTAATTCTTGATTTGATGAATGTTGGGAAGATCATAAAGAAAGTTCCTGTTGTAGTTGGGAACTGCACTGGTTTTGCAGTGAATAGGGCCTTCTTCCCCTACAGTCAGAGTGCACATCTTCTGTTACACTTGGGAGTTGATTTATTTAGAATTGATCAGCTTATTAGCAACTTTGGCCTTCCGTTGGGGCCTTTCCAGTAATTTTCTTTCCTTTCGTTACATAGTCAGTCATCTTCAAGTTTCTTTTTGTAGCTGAGGTTGGCATCTTTTCCAGTTATGAAGTTGCCTATATTAGAGATTTACTGATAATATTATTATTTATGTTTTATACTTATCACCTCCAAAATAATTGTGATTCTTGATAGAAAACTATTGATGAATATGATTTTGGTACTTTTACAGGCTTCAGGATGTTGCAGGTTATGGAGTAGTTGTTGCAACAACAGAAATATTCCGTACATCATTTCCTGATAGGACCTTTCAATCTCCATTGGTTGGGCTTCTTTTAAAGAATGGGAGAAATGGTAGTTATAAATTATCTTCTTATTTGTTGTAGAAGGATTTCATTTCATCTTAAATCATACTTACAGATATCAGTCACAATTTTGCAGGTAAAAATAACGGAAAAGGATATTATATCTTTGAGAAAGGAAGCAAGCCCAAACCTGATCCTTCCGTGCTCCCGATAATAGAGGAATCTAGAAGAACTATAAATATCATGCCTGGTGGCAAGGTACAGTAATATTTTATTAATTCATAAGCAAGACATGCATAAAACCTGTTATCCTTGTCTCTAATATTTTTACCTTCGCCACATATTCAATTCTGTTCGACATTAAAAATATATTCTGGAATTGTCCATGCAGCCTATATCTGTTACCGATGAAGAAATTATTCAGATGATACTGTTTCCAGTAGTGAATGAAGCATGTCGTGTATTAGATGAAGGGGTGGTTGTCCGAGCATCGGATCTTGATACTGCCTCTATTCTTGGCATGAGTTTCCCATCTTATCGGTCTGTTGTTTATCCCTATCTTCAACTTGCAAATTTAAGATTGCTTACCATTTCCATGCTTCACTGTTCAGTTTTCTCATGGGCTTATTGGATCAAATGACATAAAATGCTAGGTAGTCTAGTTTCCTCTCTCAAATGACGCAAAAAGCTTAGAAGGAACGAATAAACCTTCTCACGAACTATTTAGAATCTATAGTGAAATGCACATTCTAATTAAGTACTCTCAATTACTTTTGGATATAATCGTATGATGTGGCCAATTAATAATCATGTGTTACATACCCAACATATCTTCCAAGAAAATAACCAGTGCTGTTAGTTATATTAGAAAAATTCAGACATGATCTTCCAAGAAAATTTTATTATAACTACTCTGTATTAGTTATGTTGGAAAAGTAATACCGAAAAAGTTTTGTTTACTGTGGCAGCGGCGGTATTATTTTCTGGGCAGACACCATTGGAGCAGATATCATATACAAAAGTCTCCAGAAGTGGTCTGAACTATATGGTAACTTCTTCAGACCATCACGGTATCTGGAAGAAAGAGCAACCAGAGGCATCCCATTGGTAATTATTTTAAGCTTAATATCATGTTACACGTCTTTCACTTTAGTTATATAATAATGTATTTTCTCTCCAAAAGAAAATGTACTTCTAATATCATGGTAGTCTATAGGTAGTTAATTTTACTTGCTAAGGAGTATTTAATAACTGGCATTGGCAGAAGGTTTCACATCATAATCGCCACGTCATAAAACTCATGTAGTTGGCATCAGACGGAGATCAAAGATCAACTCATATCTAACATTTTATAAGTCTTTTTGCATCGATGTTTTCAATAGTTAGATTCCTGAAGGATTTTGAATCTAATGGTAATGCATTGTCATAAGATATAACAAAAACTAATGAATCCTAACTTCAGTGAAAATCAACTTATGAAAATCCTAAATCAGTGTTTAACATTTGCACTTGTCAAATACCAACTTGTTATTCCTTTCTTGATTAGTTTCCTCATTAGCTTGTATGCTTTAATCTGATTTTGTGAGTCCTTATGCATATGGATATGATAACCTACTTGGTCTTGCATTTGTCTATAATGCCCACTTCTCAGTTGTATTCAATCAAGGAGAGATAATCAGCAACAAATTGCTGAATTTCCACGGATATTTCTCTCTGTGATAAACTTTTGTGGCCTTAGTCACCTATATATATTTACTACTCACTTTGAAGTCAATTTATGTGCAGAGTGCACCTGCCGCAACATCTCCTGCAGCAAAGGCGCGACTGTGATTCTTCTGCTGGATATTTTGGGCGAGGGGGAGAGAATAGCTTTATTTTGTGCCAACCATGTAATAACATAAGCTCTCTGTGGCTCCTCAATCAGCCCTTCATTCCAATACCCAAGGAAAATAAAGAGCAAAAGTTATCTGTATCTGTAGTGGTGTAACAGACAATTCGTGTTGATCCAACATTTACCAACTTATTATGAACATCTAGTACAATATCGTATAATGTGTAGAGTAAGTGTGGAAATGATTGCAATAAATGATGTTGGCTTAGAGTAATATCTCATTTATCATTTGTGGATTCTCTCGACAAAAAAAATGAAGTTTGGTGAATGTTACACCACATTCTATATTTATCATCCACTACACATGAAATGTCTGTGTGAATCTGTACTTACTGATAGTAGACATATCAAGATCAATATATCTCATTAGCTTACAGCCCTTTGGGCATGTCTAAGCTGTGAAGACAAGTATTTGTTCCTCTCATCGCTGCAGATTGGGTCGGATGATCAGAGCACATCCGCTGGACCACAGAGCTCTGGATTTCCTTAAAGCTCAAATAGAGAATGTGCTGAACTGTGCTCCTGTGGGAAGGGGACATTCAATTTCTCTCAAGTTAGTGAGATCAGACAAAGCATCATCAGGATGGTACCAGGGAAGTTGCTTGCAACTGAGGTCTGAGGGCTGTGATGAACTTCTCATCCGGGATAGCACCGTTTAGGCTGTTATTGCCAAGTGACGAACCTGGTGGTAGGCTTGAAAGCTGATTGTATTGCAAGCCAGAGACGTCTGCAGGCTTAACAAACACAGGTAACTCCAGTCTTGTCTCAACTAGATCAGAGTTTTGCTTGACTGATAGTAAGTTCAGTTGGGAAGTTGCCCGAGAACAGGTGGTTTGACATATCCAAGTAGAAAAAGTCTTGAAACTCTACGATCCAGCCAGGAATCATTCCTCTAAGATAGTTGAAAGACAAGTTGAGAACCTCTACATTTGATAGCTTTGACAGCCACAATGGGACAGCACCAGTGACAGTGAATCCACTGCCTCCCTAGAGCAAGAACTCGAAGATTCAGACAGGCCTCGGGTTCAACCATCATTAGGGTGCTCGTGAATTGGAATGGTGCCATTTAGCTTGGTAGGTGTAGTTATTCCGGGATGGAGAGCTTCCCAATATATGGAGGAATCCTACCTGCCAGCTCATTACCCCAGAGAGAGAGAGTTTCCGATAAGGAAATTTCTGGCAATGTCAACAGCTTGCAAATAATAAATGGGATCTCTCATTGTAACCGGCTCATAAACTCCGCAAGTTTAGGCAGTGGCCAAAACCTTGACTAACTGAGCCTGCAAAGTCGTTGGAGAAATCAAGATGTTGTACTGGGGAAGAAGGGTGCAGATGGATGAAGGGATCAATCCAGATAAGCTATTCTTGCTTACATTAAAGTTTTCGAGTTGAATGCTGGCTGAAGAAATAAATGAGAGAGAGAGAGAGAGTAGTTTTCGGTTATGGTCTTTGATTTAGGGGAGGAAGCAGTTGAGTGTGAGCAGTTTTCTGTAATCTTTCAATGGAAACTCAATCTCCAAATTCCCCACGCCAAAAAATACAGGGAATGGTAACCTCCAGATTAAGAAAACATGAAAAAAAATAAAAAAAATAAGAAGTTTGAATTGAACAAAAGGAACATGAATTATTTTTATCTTAGATTGATAATGTTTAATGAATGGGAAAAAAGAAAATCAGCACAATATTACAAATGATGCAGCAGCATATCTAATCCTACACACTACACATCACGATTGTGACTCAGGTTTCGTTTCTACATCTCCGTTTTCAGGATGTGTTACTCTTTGATGGGCTACATTATTGACTGCATCAAGTGCCAGGGTTATGGCTGGAGAAGCTCTTTGCGTAGAAGCAGCAAATACAGCTGCACCATTGCTTATCAGTTGTTGACTCCTACCAATGCTCTCATTCGAATAGCTGGTGCTAGCCACAAGGTCATTTTCTACACCTGATTTTGTCCGTGCCAACGAACAATATTTTGTCTCTGCATGGTAAAAAATGGCATGATCAATATCCATCATAATTTAATAGTGTGAACCACATTTCTGGTCCCTTACATGCTCTTAGCATCATTCAAGTTCATAGCGCAAATTCTATTTGATTATCTATATCAATAACTTTTTACAGTAGAGTTCATATTCTACCACTAGGAAGTGTTCTCGTTTTACGCCTAATCCTATTTATTCAAATTCTACAAAGATGATAAGACTTGCCTTTTATTTCTCCTAATGTGATGAGCCGGTTCAGACATTCTCGGAACTTTGTTAAGACAATCCTTTCTTGTTCAGCGTAAGCCTCAGTCATTCCTTGCTCAATAGGCAACTGGGATGGCTCATTATATTCCACTAAACCACTAGAGGAAGCGACGGAAGTGAAAATTGTATCTCCTTCATCACACATTAGAGCTAAAGTGCTGGGCGACATCGCCCTTCCTCTTGAAACATCTGCTCCATCTGAACCAGACTCCTCTGCTTTGGTCCTCTCTCTCTGGCTTTCGGATGGAGCTTGAGCTCTCTCAGCTGAAATATGCTTTTGGCTTTGAGACTGATCTCGTGTTGAAGAAACTAATGAGCAGTCTCTGGAATCTTCTGCTTGCTTTTCTGTTTCATGATAATTTTAAGTTCACTTAACAAGAGATTTTTCATATGCTTTTACCGAGTGCAAACCCTTTTCAAAATACAGAAAATTGGATGAAAATTCACATGGTCATTTATACCTGCAAGCATTCTTGCAGCCTCTCCTGAATATACAACAAGCACTGAACAAAGCTCCTTCAAATCTTGGGGCTGAATGATGTCAGCTAACAAAGACCTTCAATAAATGCACTAAAATTAGTACTCCCTCCGTCCCATGCTACTCGCACTTTTCATTTTAGGCCGTAAATTTGGGATTGATTTTTTTGTGTAATTAAAAAAGAATTTTAGGTATAATGAGACATCACTTAATAAAAGAGCTCTTAACTTAAACTAACATATTAATTAAATGCATTAATTCTAACTTAAATTATAAATAGTGTAAGGACTTTGTGACGAGCCGAAAAGCAAACGTGCGAGTAGCACGGGACGGAGGGAGTACTTTGAAGTAAAACTTAAAAAAAGAATGAGAGGAAGGAGTGTAACCTGTAAGTAAACTTTGATGGATTTACGACAGACGAATTACTGGGGCCAGTACCAGGTATTGAAGGCGATAAGGGGGAAGGTACAGAAGCCTTAACTTGATTCACCTGTCATTAACAAATTTTGTGCCATCAGTAAGATACTACTGTAAAACGCGCTAACTCCATCGTGATTTTCTGTACTTCTAAGGAAATGCAAAATTTTGTCTAGCATTAACATGTGAAGTCTCCTCAGAACCCTGGAATCTCAAAACTATGTCAATGAAATGATGGCCTTCGCTTCAGATTTACATTTCACGTGCCTACAGAACACTTCATTTATCTGAAGTAATATAGCATGCCAAAATGTTGAAGTGTGTGGCTATAACAGAAAGTTCTAAGAACTTTTTAATTAAGATCAAGTAAGTCAAAACTCATACAAGATTAGTAGTTTTTGAAGAGAGAAACTTCTTTTCATCATCACGAGTAAATCTAATGGATACCAGTCAGCTACTATTGAAGATAGAACTATGTCATGTGGTATGCATGAATTCATACTATTCGAATTTCTAGTGTCGAATTTTGGCTACGGTCTTATAATCAAGAACAAACTTAGGTTTGAACAAGTTAAAGCCTGTTACCATCGATACCAATAATCCAGCCTCGACTAGCATCTGATTAAGATTTTTACCTAATGATATATATACTCAAGTCAGCCAACACACCCTATAGGCTCAGTCCAGCTATTTATGAAATAGACTGAGGATACAAATATTGTCAACAATACAGATCCATTACTTCCCTTTCAACTGCTGAACGTTTACCACTTCTGTACATAAGAACAGAGCAGTACCTGTTGTAACTGTCCAAGCCGTTGTACAGAATCTTTCACTGTTGGCCCGAATAAGAGGTCTTGACCTTTCCTTTTCTTACTTAATGGAGGAGACCCATAACCAGAAGACCCGATAGCACCCGTGATGGCAGCATTTGCTGCCTGTTGGATATATACAATGTTATTGGCATGATCCCCATGAAAGAGAGCCTGTCGCTCTTCACTTCCTTCATAGTTTTTGCAGTCCATGCATTTACAATTTTCAGAACAAAGAATATTTGCTTGAAAGCACTCACAGTACTTTTTAAGACATCCTGATTTCTTACAGTGACATCCTTTGTTATGCTTTCCTGAAACTAACACTTCACCAGCTTCTTCCTGAATATGCATAGAATAATAGGATCAAATAATGCCATCATAAGTGGCAAACAGCCGAATAGGCACGATTCTCATTCATCTTGAACTGAAGAGTTTGGTACAAAGATATAAAAAACAGTTTACAAATATGTCATGTCGAAAAATACAGGTATGGGGTTATATAACTCAACAAATAGGAGAGTAGATGCGACCTTTACGGGACTATTATGAAGGTCATATGCCATATCATTTGAAGAATACTATGTGCAACTCAGCCACAGAACAAAAGCGCGTGGAGAATCGCCCAGAAATCAAAGAGCAAGTAACAATCACATAACATATTTTGAGGTTTCCCAAAGCATTTGCAATAATGTAAAATGATCGATAGACTAGTTAGACTGTAACTCCTGTAATCTCAGAGAAAAAATTTACACAATTCACAAAATATTCAGAAAACCAAAGGTCCCGATTAGAGAAAAGTAGTTTAAACTTGCACATTAAATGCCAACTAGGAGTAACATTTTTTTATTTCAATGAATGAATATAAAAGAGAGACAGCAGATTAGTTACTACCAAAGTTAAATAGAAAACATGTACTCCCTCCATCCCAAGGTAGTTGGACCGTATTCCTTTTTGGGTTGTCCCAAGGTAGTTGACATTTCCTTTTTTAGCAAAAATTTTATCAACCCCATACTTTTACTCTCTCTACTTTAACCTTTAACACATCAATTTCTTAAATCTCGTGCCCAAAAGAAATGCCCAAAAGTGATGCCCCAACAATCACATAACATATTTTGAGGTTTTCCAAAGCATTTGCAATAATGTAAAATGATCGATAGACTAGTTAGACTGTAACTCCTGTAATATCAGAGAAAAAATTTACACAATTCACAAAATATTCAGAAAACCAAAGGTCCCGATTAGAGAAAAGTAGTTTAAACTTGCACATTAAATGCCAACTAGGAGTAACATTTTTTTATTTCAATGAATGAATATAAAAGAGAGACAGCAGATTAGTTACTACCAAAGTTAAATAGAAAACATGTACTCCCTCCATCCCAAGGTAGTTGGACCGTATTCCTTTTTGGGTTGTCCCAAGGTAGTTGACATTTCCTTTTTTAGCAAAAATTTAATCAACCCCATACTTTTACTCTCTCTACTTTAACCTTTAACACATCAATTTCTTAAATCTCGTGCCCAAAAGAAATGCCCCAACTACCTTTGGACAGGGAGTACATATTATATATAAAATAAAAGGTCTGGTGAGATGGCATTTCGAGTTCAGAGATTACCCTGCTATCCCGAGCTCCATGTGGACTGCTAGCAATTTTGGGTCTGAAAGCAGTGGGGTTCCTTTCCAACGTTGCCTCAACTGCTTCTCTTCTGGCTGCGTCATTTTCGACATTGTTATGACAATTGACACAGTTGCAACCATCACAATACACTCCTGAAGCAAAGCATTCACAATACCTGACCATAATTGTGAAATATGTGTTATACTCCATGCCAGAGATATAACTAAGTAGCATTGGACTACCAACCAGGCAATGAATGATTAAGAAAAAAACATTAAGTGCAGTAGCAGCTTACAACTTCAAACAACGTGAATGTTTGCAATTACACTGCTTTTGCTTCTTTGGAGTCCCATCCTTTACTTCAGATACATTCTGTCTTGGACGCGTTCTAGGGGATTCAGGTTTCCTGGAAGCAGGAGTGTTAAATCATGAGATACAAAGAAGTAAAAGGACTACAGATTCATTTACTTAATGAACACCAGGAGCTTCTATTTTACAGGCTAATGCAGGGATGTCTCCACTCTCGGAAAAGAAATGAACAAACTAAGATAGGTAAGAATCTGTGACCTAGCATTAAATATTTGAGTAAATAAGTGCTTGATAAAGGAGCCGTGCTTTATTTACCTATGAAGCACATGCAAAATGTTGAAGCTATCATGGATAGAGAAAAATATAGGCCAGGAAGCAGACGAAACAAAGTAAAAAAACATCTTGCATAAATGTTGCAAGAAATCACGCAAATTATAAGAAAATTCATACACCTTCTCAGTAATGCCTACAAAATCATCTTCACCTAATCCTAAAAGGCCAATGAAACATCTAATAATGAGAAGAAAGAAGCTTGCATATCTCCACGTAAAGTCTTAGTTAATTTTGAGACACCAAGAACAAACACGTAGCATTACTCATGTTTAATCCTAGATAAATGTCTCAGCCATTGGACTTGACAAACATAGCCACACTAAAACAGTAACACATACTTCATCTTACCTACAAATATTTATGTAAAATCATAAATGAATTTCTAATATTTGACATTCCAGTCTCTCGGATATAAACAACTTCACAGATTTCCATGTAGAACACTCAGTCAAGTCAGCTTCCTCTATCACCCAAGTGTAAGAGGAAATGACGCATTACTACTATTCCATGATGTAGTCTAAACTTTTCGACGAATGCTCAAAAAAGGCTCCGAGGAGCTAAACACAGATCAAATTTTGATCATGGAATACAAAATTTGCATCCAAAAACCTAAACTCTACCAGAAATCCGATCTCTTCAGCTCAAAAGTTAGCTTGTTCCCCCAAAATTCTAGCATCATCAAAACGAACAATCATGTACAATTCCAGAATTGCAGAAAGGACTCACAAAATAGGTCGTATCGAATGTTGAGCCGGCGGCAGAGCTGGCTGCGGAGTTTGTTGCATCGTCATAAACAGCATCTGCGGCGGCTGGTTCTTCGCCAACTGTGGCTTCTGTACAGCAGGTTGCACCGGCTGCGGGCCTTCAACACTCGATGAGGCGCTAAAGCCAGTAAAATCCAGCTGCCTCACAAGCTTCCTCGCCGGCAAATCCGCTGGCGCCGGAGAAGAAGCTTCTGATTGAGGAGGCAGCTGCTTATTTGGAGGTAAATCATCTCCCTCTCTCTGCTCCATTACGAAATTCGAATTGAAACAAAAACAACCACACGAACAAAACTTCTCCGGGAAAAATGAAAATCAGGCATAAGAAACCAATTCCACTGATTTTCGTTCCAGAGAATCAGCCATATCCAACTAATTCCGCGCTGGAAGCACCAGAATGAAGAAGACTAAATGCATAAAATTCAAATTCAAAACTCTGAATAATTTATGGAAGAACTCAGATTCAAACGAAAGAAGAAAATCAGAATCGTAGCCGGTATAGAGCTTCAATCAGAATAAATAATCAATCTTTACACGTACAGAGATGCATCAACGCTTATCTGCTGAATGCATAAATCGGGGAAAATGGTGGAATTTTCCGAAAGAGAGAGTGTCTCTCCTCCCTCTCTAGCTTTGCTTTTGAAATTCAATTTTCTAAATATTTAGTATTTCATTTTAACCCCCACTATTATAATCTAACACCATTTCGACCCCTATATTTTATTTATTTATTTATTTATTGGTTATTTGTATAACTTTTAATGACACACCCTTCTACAATTTTTTTGGAGTGCTATTAATCTTTGATAAATTCGTTAGTAGATTGCAGTGTTCGTTGTTGAATTAGATTTTTGCGCCATTTAAATGCAAATTGGTTTGTTGATGAGTTTGTTGAGTTTGAAGGAAAAATTGGCTAAAATTGTGATTTCTAATTAGTTTGTAAAGTTTACCAATCTCTTCATCTTCAAAAGAGTTTCATTTGGGTATTTTGCCACCTAATTTGGAGTTATGTGAAAAAAGTTATATTTACAAAGATGGTGTGTTATCCAGATAACTTATACGGATCAGGTCAAACAGTTGTAGCACTCCATAAGGTCTACCTAGGCTAGATAGATTCTCGCCCACAATCCTTCCTCTGTCGGATAAGATGTGCTAATTTGTTCGAGAAAGGATTTTAATGCCTTTTAAAAAGAGAAGACCTAGTGCATGAAACCTCTTATTTGCTTATGATTGTAATTGCACCGTAAATTTGGGTGTCGTTGTGTTGTCATAACTAATTATCTAGAATTAACCTGTGAAATTATTTTAATTGGAGGAGTGTCTATGACAAATTATGCATGAATATTCATTTATGATTAAATTATAGGATCCAATCTCATGAACCAAATACTAATCTTAGTCCAAATCCTATATGTCTTTACTATATTTTCGAAATCGTAAATATCTTAAATCATAGTTTTCTTATACTATTATAATCCTTTTTATTATTTCATTAATGATACTTGTGCCCCTACGTTAAATATATAGCAAGTTCCATCTATATATCTTTATAAAGTGGGTGCTTCCATTCTTTCATTAACAAGGAAACAAAGCATGACTAGGTTAGAGTTACCTTAACTAATTGGCAAATAAATAGTTACCATGTTTTTTATTTGGGAAGTTTAATTTGAAAATTTTAGTTTACAAGTAATATAATAAATATTATTACGATTTTTTATTAAATTGCCAAAAAAAAATCCCAATAGATATATTCTTATTTATCTGAACTCTTGGTTTAAGTCTTCCTAATTTATTATACTATTTACAATAATTGTCTTGCTAACATTCTTTAAATTCAAATTAATCAAATGATTGCATGAAGTGATGAAACCTATATTACGTTGATTAGGTAATTCGCATTATATTGATATTAAGGTTTAAATTATAAAATCTTAGTATTAAGGGAATCAAAATAAACGTTCTGGAATTAATACAAGCAAGTAATTTATACTATGAATTTGTGTATAAGTTATTTCTTTTACTATTTTATCTAATACATTCATTATAGTTGCATCATTAATTTAAATTGTATTTTTTTATGAAACCCTTTTCGGAAATAAAAATCCTAAAAAAGAATATTACTAGTTATAGCTTAATTATAAGTATATGAGCACAAATATTTTTCAGTTATTAAAGAAGAGGTGTATTTTTTTGTTTTTTAAATTTATAATTTGAATTGTATTTCTAATGTTTTGTTATTTGTAATATAGTTGTAATATCATCATAATTGCAATCTGTGTTCAGTATCTGGATTTTAATATATATTGAACGATAGATTTAGACGGACATGGAACGAGTACAAATGTAGTTCAATATCATGAAAATTATGAAATAGCAAAACACACATCGAAAAATTGATTAAAATTTCGAAACCTTTACATAATCAATTAATCATTGATAAAGTTTAAGCAATTTACAAAATACTGATATTGCTACAAGTTTTGTGATGATGAATCTTCCATTGATCATAGGCTAACGTTATATGGCTAATATTTACATAATTGTTAGACATTGATTAGGTTGTGTTATTATTATAGATTGAGTTGTTAGGCTACAATCTCAATATTCTCTTGCTTGCTTGATTATATTATTTGCCAAATTTCAAAGATTTATTTGTATTAATGTTTGCCAAATTTCAAAGATTTATTTGTATTAATGCTACACGGGCTCTGTTTGGGCTTTAATTGAGCCGTTTATACAGAGACATTGGGCCTGTATCATGGATCAGAGGTTTTTCGAACTGGACTAAGATGTTTAATACTGCTATTGGGTGATTAGCAATAGAATTGGGCTGCTTATCTTGTTTACTCCAGTTTATCTTACTATAACTACACCCTCCGTACATGAATAATATGCTTATCGACAAACTTTCCCGTATTGAATGAGACTATTTTTTATGGGTATCTCAAAATAAATTTTTGGTGGATGGAGGAAGTAGTGTTTTACAACTAAAAACAATTTGTCCATAAAAAAGCAGTAGTAGGTACTCCATTCGTCCCATAAAAGATGTTACACTTGTGGAACGGCAAGGGATTTTAGGAGGTTTTGTTTTGTTTATTAAATGGAGAGAGAAAATATAATTTTAATATTTACATGAGGGAGAACTTTTTTCAAAAATGAAAATGTGACATCTTTTGTGCGACAAACTAAAAAAGAAAATGTAACATCTATTATGGGACGGAGGGAATATTATTTTTTTCATTTTAAATAAATTATTAAATTTACGCTTGATTTATTTTTACTTTCTCGCAATTTACTATTCTCATGCGTCTATTTGTTTAAAACTTATTCCATGTGAGCCATAATTTCAGCTATTTTTTTTTTACATTTTTCTTTCATATTTCAAATATTTTTGATTTCATATTTTACTAATTGCACATTAAAATTTGCATCTTTCACAATCATAATATTTTTCATGGAAAGAGAAGGTAAATTTTACACATAGAAAATATATATTTTCATGTTAATTCACTTTAGCAATAGAGAAATCTCTTTTCATTTTTTTTAAATGATCAATAATTATTCAATATTTACACTCGAGATAACTCGAAACCCCAACTTATTAAAAAGGAGAAGGTGCATTAAATAAAAAAGATAATTTTATTTTCTGAATTGGGAGAAGTAATGGCGTCGAGGATTGAAGTTGATCCTAAATAAGATAAATTTCTATATTTGAATTTGTCCAATGTAACCATTTAAATTAAAAATTTGTCTACATTTTATCTTAATGCTATAGACTTCAACGGAAAACTCCATCTATTGGAAATGTCAAGCTAGCTGGCTTCGTCAATTGAGTCTCGATGCCTCTAAATAGTCATGATTATTTTTTCTCTATTTCATTTCACTATTTTCCTCACAATTTAGTAAAACGTATACATTACTCCAGACTTAAAATATGAATTATTTTTATCCATACTTCAAGAAAACTGAACAGCGGTGGAGATAATAAAAATAGCAATTAAGAAATTAATTTAACTAAACAATTAACCTATAGCAGTTAGTTGTTATGCATAGTTAAATACGTAAAGAGACATGTATAAAAGCCAAAATTAAACCAAACAAGGGTTGATGCAAACAACAGGGAAAAAGTTGAAAGTGTATGTCACAATTCCTTTTAATAAATCTATCTCCCCTTTTCTTTTTTTGAATAAAACTGGTAAAAGTGTCAATCCAAACAGACAAATTTATCTGTTAATAGACCGAAAAACAAAACAGTGTTTAGCTTAAAACATTTCAACCAAAAAAATGTTTCAATTCGATTTAACGGAATCTAATTCAACCTATCCTTCAATAGGCAAATTTTTATGAACTAAACAAATGCGTATTTTCGTAATTTACGTTTATTTATGAATAAAAAATTTAATATGTACTACTTTATAATCATGCTGGTGTTATGCGAATATCAATTTTTTTCCTTTCCCCGCAATGTATAATGTCCCAACTCATTGATTTCTCTCTCTTCCCACTGTTTTTTTTAGAAACAAGGCAATTTTATAAATTTAAGATATTTCTTAAAATACAATAGAAAAAATATTTTTTGGAATAAAGTTTACTCCTATAAATTTAGACTCTCTCTCTCTCTTCCCACCCTGGTTTTCTATATTTAACCACCAAATTCAAGTATGCCCCGGAATACACTCTATTTGGCTTCTATTTTTCGTTTACTTTTTGTTGGGGGGCTAAGAATGAGTTACTGTATTTTATAAGCTCATCAAAATTTGAATCAAGATGTCATATATACCTATTCGTGAAACTCTTGATCCTGGCCAACCTCAAATCTCACTAACCACCTTGGTGCAAAGAGAAAGTCCGGGCACCACCCTTTCCGCCAAGTTCCAAGACGCTACAGGAGTCGCTTCTTCTTGAACTCTGTATTATGTTTGACATCTTGGTGTGCCATTTTGTTTCTAACATCCCAAATCGTCCATACAATGGTGTAAAACACGAAACTCCACGAGCACATATCAAATCTTTTCAATAAAATATTAATCCAACAAAGCAGACATGTCTTTGGATCTATAGGAATACATAATGATATTGTACATTTTGCTAATGAGAAGTTTTTGACTTGGGAGTATTAGAAATATTTGGAGTTTCTTTTTGTATATTATATGGATGATCCGATCCGCAAGGACCGTGATTGGGAATTATTTGATCGTCTTTCTCTGAGGAAGAGGCGAAAAAATTGGGTGCTATCATTATCATATAGCTTTGTATCGGCTAAGTTCATGAGTTGGAGATAAGCGGACTCGAACCGCTGACATCCGCCGCAGGGTAAACCACCGCCTCTCATGCCCCCGACTGATTCTACCATAGAGGCCAATTGTTGATCTTGTAGCAGTTGAATGAAAAAAATGGATTTTGTGCAAATCAGTGATTTGAAATTTTATCTATAAGTTGACTATATAAATATTAAATAAAAAAATCCGGTTAGGATCAATCTAAACCAACCCATTATGCATATGATTCAACATGCCAACTATTAAACAACTTATTAGAAATACAAGACAGCCCATTCGAAATGTCACGAAATCCCCCGCTCTTCGGGGGTGTCCTCAGCGTCGAGGAACATGTACTAGGGTGTATGTGCGACTCGTTTAGATCATGAGCTGACACATCAAAATCATTCTATTAGATCGAATAAGTACATTCGATCTAATAAGTACCTTGTATCAGAATTGAGAAATTCTATGGCTCGGATCTTTAGTATTCTCTTATTTATTACCTGTGTCTACTATTTAGGCAGAATACCGTCACCCCTTTTTACTAAGAAACTCAAAGAAACCTCAAAAACGGAAGAAAGAGATGTAGAAATAGAAACAACTGTTAAACATCTAGCTCATGGTTTAAAATAATGTAACCATTTTAGTTATTAAAAAAACTCTAACTCAACGTAATTAAAGTGGGACTGGGGAAATGAAAAATATCGGAAACCATGGTGTCGGTGAGAGTTGAAGTGTGGTGCAACACATTGGGTCCATTTTACCCAATAGTTTCTAACCACCGAATCCAAATTAGTTCGATTACAGTTGTAAGATTCACAAAAATAAAAAGATCCCTTGGAAAATTTTTGCTTTTAGTAAATGTGCAAACAACTGCAAAAAATCACTATTGAATAACATACATGGCCTCAAATAAATACCATTTTCTTCTTTAATTAAGCTTCCTGTATTATAATGGAAATGGAGTGTCTCATTGTTTCGTTCCTAGCTATAGCTTGGGTAGGGAAATTATTAGTGACATTATAGATATTAAAAAAAGCGTACTTGATTATTCCATTGCATGTCACAATATGAGTAAATATAATAATTAAACCATAAATATTTGAGAGCATTTTCTGAACTCGAACTTTAATACTCCTAATTAGCTATTAGTTTTTTACCCTCTCTATATATATATTGTCGGTCATGACTCCTAACTTACGAAAATTATTTGCTTTTTAAATAATTATAGAATGCAAGATACTGATGCGATGACTATTTTATAAGGTTTACGTTGTCTGAGTCAAACTAAACTAGCTTTATTCAAGGAAGATCCTAAATTGATTTCTCTATTTGTTGTCCACATAATAATTTGAACATAAGCAATAGTAAAATAAGATATTCGTTTTGTAGGTCCGATCAATCACATAAAATGTTAACGGAACAAACAAAGATCCCACTCCATTATCATATGAAAATAAATAAACGCCCCAAGTTGTATGACAGTCGACCAAACAATAAATGACTAGAAAATCTTGTATCTAGAAATATATTTTTCAAAAAAAATGTGTCTTATAATGTTTACATATGACTATATGAGACACTCAAAATGTAAGACATTTATAATAAAAATATTGAATATACAACAAAAGTCACTCTTGAAAGGAAAAGAACAATGAAAAACCGCAAAAAATACATCAAAATAAGAACAAGTTAAAAATAATTTTAAAAAAAATGCATACGTAAAACTAAAAGTATAAACATAATGTGAAAAATTGTGTGAATTAGAGATCTCTAAACATCTTCAAGGGGGAAAGGTAAATTGAGAAGGTATATATATATATATATATATATATAGATATAGGGTAGTGATCAAGATATAACTAATCTTAAGTGTATAACTAGAGAACAAATCTCAGCCACACATCTTAATGGAACAAATATTATTTATTTTAATTATATAAAATAGGCCAAGGGTATTTTAGGAAATTACATTATGAAATTTAAATAACTATATTACATACTGTGGGGCGATGGATCGGAAGCGCTTGCAGGTGGACATGGACAGGCACAGCGATTTCGCGTCTTGCAATTTGCCGAAAATAGAAAAGACGACGTCGTCCGGCAAGCAATCAAAGAAATCGGCGGAATGAATAATAGCTTGTGCGGCTGAAGCTTTTTCCCCAATTCCATACTGTAATCTCTCGCCGATCAGTTCGAATCATATTTTCGATTCCATTCATCTTCTTTGTTCGCAATAAACCATCTCCGATTAGGTTGAGTAATCTTAACACTTTCAATTGGGATTTGAATTTATCTGTGAAGCAAAATGACCTTGAAACCTTATAAAGGGATTCCAATTTTTCTGATTCTTTTTGTTGCCCATCAATTAAGACCCCACATATTTTTTTTCATGATTCAAGGTCCCATTCTAATTGTAGTTAGAAATTTGACGTATTAGTAAGAAGATGGATATGATTCGAAATATTTCAGTAATGTGTATGTGACACTACATTGTACTGTGAATACGTCAAAACAAAATTGGATAAACATTAATATGGCAATAGCCCAATAATCAGCTTAATGATCAAATATGACTCAATTACTTCACTCTTGTTCACAAAACACATCACTCTTATTCTGATTTTACTTCACTCTTGTTCACAAAACACTTCACTCTTGTTCAGAAAACACTTCACTCTTGTTCACAAAACACTTCACTCTTGTTCACAAAACACTTCACTCTTATTCTGATTTTACTTCACTCTTGTTCCCAAAACACATCACTCTTATTCTGATTTTACTTCACTCTTGTTCCCAAAACACATCACTCTTATTCTGATTTTACTTCACTCTTGTTCACAAAACACTTCACTCTTGTTCAGAAAACACTTCACTCTTGTTCACAAAACACTTCACTCTTGTTCACAAAACACTTCACTCTTATTCTGATTTTACTTCACTCTTGTTCCCAAAACACATCACTCTAATTCTGATTTTACTTCACTCTTGTTCACAAAACACTTCACTCTTGTTCAGAAAACACTTCACTCTTGTTCACAAAACACTTCACTCTTGTTCAGAAAACACTTCACTCTTGTTCACAAAACACATCACTCTTATTCTGATTTTACTTCACTCTTGTTCACAAAACACATCACTCTTATTCTGATTTTACTTCACTCTTGTTCACAAAACACATCACTCTTATTCTGATTTTACTTCACTCTTGTTTACAAAACACATCACTCTTACCATTATTTTACTTCACTGTTGTTTACAAAACACATCACTATTAGCATTATTTGTACAAGTCTTTTGATTCATTTGACTGAATTGCAATCTCATAAATCCTAAAGTAGCTACTGGAAGTATGGTATCGATGGTGATTTTGGTAATCAGGTGCTCCTTGCAACAAACATTTGTTACTTAATCCATGAATATAGTGATCAAATAAGAAAGAAACACATCATGACACGCATACTCGACCTGCTCCCACGTGAGATCCTCATCCTCCCAGTCGCTCCTTCCCACCGCATTATCCTTCCCCATCCAGTAAATCCCCAAAACCTCATCCGCCAGCTCCCCCATCGACGCCCCCAGCCGGCACCCCCTCAGCTCGTGCGCCGGCTCCCGCACATCCACAAGCTCCCCCACCTCGAGCGCATCAGCATCGCCGCGTCACTGTGGTTCCACAGCCCCACCAGGATCACGTCGGGGTCGACGAGGAAGCGGCAGAGCACCGCGGGGGGCGTGGTACAGCTGGAAGATGTGGCAGTTGGGCAGCACGCAGAGCTGGAGCGTGGCGGCGCGGGCGGGGACCCACCACAGGACGCCTAGCCCCACCACGAGAGAGGAGTTGCGGCGGTGGGAGAGGTAGCGGTGACAGTGGTGCCGACGCGGTGAGAGTCGCAAGGGGCGGTGTAGATCTCCGTGATAGTGTGTTACTGCTACTGCTATCCATTTTTTTGACAGTGGTGGTAATCTAATTTTTTCTGTGCAATGACCATTATACCCCTCCTTGTTATTGTGAAGTAAATTTTGATAGATGGAACTAATTTCTCCTTTAAATTCCAAAATCACATGTATTAATATTAGCCCTTGATTTTCTTGATCTTGTGGCTATTATTTGTTCTCTAGTTATTTGGTTAAGGGGTGTTTGCCATATATCATGACCCTATATATATATATATATATATATATATATATATATATATATATATATATATATATCTCATTTATTTCTGCAAAAGGTAAATATACCTTTTTCAAAAAGTAGTGAATTCACCTTTTCCCGTTGGAGATTCATCTTTAAAATGGAAGAAGGTATAATATAAATTCTCAAATATTTTTTTCATTGGAGGAAGTTTTATAAAGAAGAGATAAATAGGTAGTTATCTCTTTTTATCTCTCTATTTACATTCTTTTTTGAAGATGCTCTTAGATGTAAATTGAGAAGATATATTTCTCATTATCTCTTATAAAAGGTAAAAATATCTTCTTAAAAAGTAGTGAATTCGAATGAAAGAAGATAAATTTTAAAATGTCTGTAAAAATAACTACCATATTTACTTTTTATGTGAAAAAATGTAAAGGTAAATTTTCAAAATGAAAAAAAAGGTATAGTACCTTGTAAAGACCTTTACCATTGAAGAAGAAGTTGTTATAAAAAAAAGATAAATTGGTATACCTTACCTTCCTATTTACCTCCTTCTTAAAGATACTCTTACATACTCATAATTTGAAAAAAGATATGTTATGTGAGCATTGTCCGTTAAAGACACAATTAACGTTGCTTGTTTTGTTTTATACATTTAGTTTGGTCCTAATTATACTATATAATATTTTTTAAATAAGCAAAATGATGCTACTTGTGTCTTAAACGAGCATGATGCTCACAAATAGTACTCACATATGTAGTAGTATATAATTTCTCCTCATAATTTATCATTAAACTCAATGAAATAAATCTGCTCTTGCATACTCATATTTTATCATTGAAGTCAACAAAATAAATCTACAAATTGGTCATATTAAATAATCAAAAAGTAATCAAAAGTCATAAAAGTAATTGTTCTTTTGAAATAATTAAATTTGCCATAGTTTGCATTGTTTTTATATGAGCTTGATACGATGATTATTATTATTATTATTATTATTATTATTATTATTATTATTTAGTTAGTTAATTATGGATTTGCATATCTTTTTCATATCTTTTATCTTGCTCATTAAGTTAGTATCCACTATTATAAATAGTGGACATTGTTAGTCATTTTGATCATTCAAGAAATATCAATTATCCTTCTATTTTATTTTCTCTTACTCTCTTTCCTTTCAAACGTGCAAAACGCACAAAATCATAATTTTGACGCCGGATTGATCGACGGGCAAAAGCTCCCGCGACGTTCGACGCAAAATCTACGAGTTAAGGAACTTCATCCTTAACAATTGGTGCTTTCATCGTGATCTCTTCCTCCGAATCGCTGTCTACATGTCGTACAGCTACACCGGATATCAACTCCGGCATGCGGATTACCACCCATGGCAGCCCGTCGTATCTCAACCTCTGCTCCATTCGTGCAGAGCGCTAGATCAACAACCATCATATCCATATCCACAGGATGTGAGACTCCACCCACAACACCATCCCTACCAAGCCCGTCAACCCACTTCCTGGGACCCGCCATGGCTGCGCCAGGAAACTGCTTATCAGCAACCATCGTCCTACGATACAGATTTGTACTCGCCACCACCGCCCTCTTGTTGGGACCCACCAAGGTTGTGCACACAGCAGGGATACTCTCAGCCTTATCAATCGCCTCAACAGCCACACCACGCCGCGCTCAGACAACCCACTAGCTGGGATCCACCTGTCTACTGGGAGACAACGGGACAACGCCCCTTCCACGAGGTCTCGGCATACGATCATCCGCTGCCCCCCAACCATAACTCAGGATGGAATCAACCCGCGCCACAGCCACTTTGTCCAGCCACCACCACGGCACATCCGACTCTCGCACAACGTCAATAATTGTTGGAAGCGTGCTATAGGATGGAGTCCCGCCTTGTTGCAGCCGACCGACGCATCGACAACATGCTTCCTCCCGAGCTGCCTGAACCTGCGCCGCCCAACGGCTCCCAAATTTTCGGGATTGGGGACCTCGTTCAGCACCTTCCTCCATTAGGAAATAGCAAGGCTTCGCCGGGGCCGTCGGGTTTAGTCCCCTACGACTCATTGGCTCCGCCGCAGCAGTCGAGTAAAACACCACCACCCTTTGAGCACTACTTCCACAATCTGTCGACGCCGTCAAAAGACTACCACCAGCAGCTTCCTCCTCCAAAAACCTATCAGCCGCCCCCACCGTCAGCTTTGATTCCTGATTGTGATCGAGTTGAGGAAGGCTTTATTGATTCTGCCAAGAAGATTCCTGTTTCTTCTGTTGTTTTTGGTGGAGTCGAAAATGTTGAGAAGATAGAGAAGGCCAGTCCGGATTCCACATGCAAAGAGAAACCGGTTCACGATTGCATCGAGATTCAGTGCGCGCGACAATTGAATGCTTCTCGATTCAAGATTCCCCAAGTCCAGATTGGTTTGGGTAGTTCCATTGTGGACAACGCATCGCTGAAATTATTGAGTGATTCATCTCATGTCAGGGTTGTCGCAAGTATGAATCATCGACCAACATCGCTCGACGCCGATGCCCGGTTGATTCCTCTGCAAAATGACACTCTATGCTTGAGCATTCATGGACGCATTGATACAGGGAGACGCTCAACTATTCGGTGTATGTTTGACCCAGGAGGATTCTTCGACACTCATCGTTGCTTCATGGTGCCCACCTTGAGGACAAGGTGGATTTCAACCGTAGGGGAGTTGATACGATTATTATTATTATTATTATTATTATTATTATTATTATTTAGTTAGTTAATTATGGATTTGCATATCTTTTTCATATCTTTTATCTTGCTCATTAAGTTAGTATCCAATATTATAAATAGTGGACATTGTTAGTCATTTTGATCATTCAAGAAATATCAATTATCCTTCTATTTTATTTTCTCTTACTCTCTTTCCTTTCAAACGTGCAAAACGCACAAAATCATAATTTTGACGCCGGATTAATCGACGGGCAAAAGCTCCCGCGACGTTCGGCGCAAAATCTACGAGTTAAGGAACTTCATCCTTAACAGAGCTTCTGAATGTAGCAAACTACATTTTATATTTATTTTGGAATTAAACACCTCAAATCATAAATGACTCTTGTCCATGTTCCTTTTACTAATGAGTTATATATGACGATGAAGAATGTGCAATTTAATTGATAAAATATTTTAATTTGAAAAAATAGATCAGGGTTCGATGACACCTTATGTTGACTATGTTTGTGCAAAAATTGTTGATTTAATTACTCATTTTAAAAACAAGTCTCCGAGCTGTTTGAACAAAATAAGATACTATAAAAACTTTTATAAAATATTAGTATTTCAAACTTTGAAGTCAAAATTCGCATAATTAACTAAATGAATTTTCTAATAAACCTATTAATATTAACTTAAACCTATTAGCCATATAGTATATAGTCTCCTTTATTTTATAACTAGTATCACACCCGATACATTATATTTTCCCCAACTATATTACATCTTGAAATAATTATATAAAATAATAAAAAAATATCATCATATGAAATCTAAATGCTTAAAATATATAACAAAAATTCATTATACAAATATATAAAATCAAATTGTTCAAAATAAATTAGGGGCTATTCTAAAACCGTTCAATTTCCTCCATTTATGATAAAGAAATTTTAAAACTTTTCAACTTTCACTTTGGTGAGGATGTCGGCCTATTGATCTTCAGATCGTACAAATGGCAGTTCCACAGCTCCATTCTCGATATTTTCCTTGATAAAGTGTCGATCCACTTCCACATGCTTGGTCATGTTGTGTTGTACTGGATTCTCAGATATACTGATAGCAGCTTTGTTATCACAGAACAACTGACTTTTTTCTTGTGGTAGCCAGATCTCTTTCATTAGTCTTCTCAGCCACAGTATTTCCATCAGTCCACTTTTGATACATCTGAACTCTGCTTCTGCACTTGATAGAGCAACTACCTTTTGTTTCTTGCTTCTCCATGTGACAAATTTCCTTCAACAAATGTGAAGTAGCCTCCTGTTGACTTTCGGTCAATTGGATTGCTTGCCCAGTTTGCGTCGGTGTATCCATAAATCCCTCTATGTTTACCCTTTTTGAACAACACACCATGTCCAACTGTTCCCTTTAGATATTTCACGATCCTTAGCGCTGCTTCATAGTGATCATTCTGTGGTCGGTGCATAAATTGACTCACAATGCCTACCGCGTAAGAAATATCAGGTCTCGTGTGAGATAAGTATATGAGTTTTCCCACTAACCGTTGATATTTGCTTTGGTTTGCGGGTTCTGCTCCTTCCATGATCTGCAACCCATGATTCACAAGAATTGGTGTGTCGGCCGGCTTGCAGTCCAGTAATCATGTTTCGGCGAAGATATCTAAGATGTACTTCTTCTGCCTTAAGAAAATACCCCCTTCTGATCTCAGTACTTCAATCCCCAAGAAATACTTAAAATTTTCCAAATTTTTCATCTCGAACTCTTGGGATAAGCCTTCCTTGAGTCTCTCAATTTCTTCAGTATCGTCACCTGTAATGATCATATCATCTACATAGATGATTAGGCAAGTTATTCGACCATCCCTCTTCTTCAAGAATAATGTATGATCTGAGTTGCTTTGTTTGAACCCGTAGTTGGTCATAGCTTCAGTGAATCTCCCGAACCAGACTCTAGGAGATTGCTTGAGCCCGTACAAGGTTTTCTGCAGTCGACATCCTTCTCATTTACCGTAGTCGTTTGAGAAACCTGGGGGAGCCTCCATGTACACTTCGCTTTTCAATTCTCCGTGTAGGAATGCATTTGTAACATCGAGCTGATGTAGGGGCCAGTCTCTGTTTGCAGCAACCGAAAGTAGAACTCGTATGGTGTTCATCTTCGCCACTGGGGAAAATGTCTCGTCGTAGTCTATTCCGTAGGTCTGCGTGTACCCTTTTGCTACTAACCGTGCTTTATACCTTTCGATAGAGCCATCGGGTCGGCGCTTAATTGTGAAAACCCGCTTACATCCTACTGTTTTCTTTCCATCTGGTATTATGCATCTTTCCCACGTACCATTTCTCTCTAGTGCCCCCATTTCTTTCTGCATTGCTTCTCGCCAATGCCTGTGCCTCCACACCTCCTCCACAGTACATGGAATTTCCTCTTCTTCATATAGTGCTGCCTCAAATGCATGGGCCATTTCTGAAAGATGATTCTTGGCCAAAAAGACTCTTGAGTATTTAGCTTTAGTGTGAATATCCGGGCTGTATCTCTTTGGTGGAACTCCTCGGTTCGCTCTTGGGGGTAATGTATACCCCCCCAACTTCTTCACTGACATGTTCTTCCAACAAATCACAGATTTCTGGTTCGTCTGTATTCTCGTAATATGAGTCTCCACATGTCTCTTGACCCTCTTCGGGAACAGTGTTAGTAGCATCAAGTACAGTATTCTTTGGTGTAGCAGGATCGACAGAGGGACTTACAGTGGATATCAGTGAGGGAGAATTCTGGACAGTGGGATAGAGCATTGGGGGCTGTACATGTGGGGTCTTGTCGGTTCCTTCTGCTTTTTCTGTCAAGTCTGATAAGCTCTGACTTTCTGGTACTGATGGCCAACTTAGTGGTCGACTCTGTTCTCACTCTCCCTCTGACCACTAAGGTGGCTAAAGTAGTAGTCCATCTCGAGGAAATCACAGTTCATAGTGATGAATAGGCGGTTAGATTTCGGATCAAAACACCTATATCCCTTTTGGTTCACTCCATACCCTACAAACACACACGTCACCGCACAAGGGGATAGCTTCGTTCTTTCTTTTTTTGGGATATGAACAAAAACTGAGCAGCCAAACACCCGGGGTCGGAGGGTTAGAGGTAGGGGAATTTGAGCTAGTGTCGAGAGGATCTCTAGTGGGGTTTTTAGGTTCAGCGAGCTTGAGGGTAGTCTATTTGAGAGGTAGGCTGAGGCGGCTACTACTTCGGGCCAGAATTTCCGTGGGGTGTTCGATTCAATGAGCATAGCACGAGCCATTTCTAAAAGAGTTCAGTTTTTCCGTTCGGAGACTCCGTTTTGTTCTGGGGTGTAGGGGTAGGTAGTTTGATGGACAAGGCCTTTATTGTGGCAAAATTATTTCATATCAGAGTTCACAAATTCTCCTCCGTTATCTGACCGAAGAATTTTTATGGCCTTTTGAAATTGGGTTTGGACTAGGTTGTAAAAGTGGGTGAAGTGTTGGAAGGTTTCAGACTTTTGTTTCATAAAATATACCCATGTCATACGAGTACAATCATCCACAAACAGAAGAAAATATTTAAAACCTTGACCCCCTAAAACTGGTGAAGGACCCCAAACATCAGAATGGATAAGATCAAAACAGGAATCAACTCTAGTATTGCTTGATTTGTAGGTTTGTCTATGGCTTTTGGCCAAAACACAAGTTTCACAATACAAATCTTGGCTAAATTTAGGAAAAAGTAATTTTAAATAACCCGATAAATGATGTCGTAGGCGCCGGTGCCACAACCAGGCCTCCTTGCTAGCGGCTCCATGAGCCACCATCGCATTTCCGTGTTGATCTATCTCATTCACATAGGACAACCCATTCCGCTCAGTGCCACGTCCAATAATTTTCCCTGTCCTGATATCCTGTAATATGCAAAAATTCGGTTGCATTAGGAGAGTGCAATTCAATTCTTTAGTCACATGACTAATAGAGAGCAGTTTATGAGACATAGATGGGACATATAGACAATTAGACAATGTTAAACTGGGTGAGATTCTAACAGTTCCTACTCCCTCTACAGGTTTCAAATCTTCGTTTGCATTTTGAATATGACTTGTTGGTGCCCTGTGTATGTTAGACATATCAGATTTATCAAAGGTTATAGTATCTATGGCTCCACAGTCAAAGATCCACCTGTTATTCTTAGCATTAGACGAAACAGATAGGGCATACGATTTAGGCATTTCATGTGATAAATCCTCAAGTGGCTGAAATATATTTTTGCAGACTATTGGGGCTAATTTGCAATTTTTCGAACCGAGGGGCTGAATTTGGATATTTCTGATTTGTTTGGGGCAAGTGGGAGGATATTTAGTGGGATGGGGTCGGTTTCCTAATTTTTCAAAATTAGTAGGGTTTGAGAATAAATCCTTAAACCCTAACTTACCCTTTTCGGCTCATTCTTCACTTTGTGCCACCTCCATTCCATTTCCGCCATGGGCGAATGACACAGTCCCGAGAGTTATCTCCTCCGGTTTGTTGCCTCGGGATGTTGCGGCCTCGGCGTTGCCCCCGACGGTGGCCGCCGGCTACCCTCCTCCAGATGCGACGGCGGCTGTTCCTCTTTCCCCTCGGATCGGTGGTTTGGACTTGCGCTCCTCCCACCACTCCGGGTAATCGTGGAGTTAGAAGCATGTGTCTCGAGTGTGTTTCTTTTTCCCGCAGTGAGTGCATGAGAGTTTCAGCTTTTCCTCTTCAGTCTTCCTGCTCCAGTTGCCACCGCTAGTTCCACCGCTTCGGTGAGGGGAATTTCGGTGGGTGACTTGATTCATCCACGGCTGCCTCGCAATGAGTCCAGCCGCGACTCCCTGTGTAGTCCCGGTATCCCCTGTTTTCAAAATATTTGCCCTGGTGTCCTCTCGCCGGAGGATTCCATAGGCTACCTCCACCGATGGAAGTGGTTCCAGTCTGAGTATCTCCTTTTTTGATTCCTCCATACCTATCGTTCAATGCTACTAACAATTGGTATAATCTCTGTTCTTCTTTCTCAGTGTTATGGATATCGATAACCTTTGGATATTTCATCCGGTTGGGCTGTTTCTAATCGATGGAGACCCATAGGTCATTGAGGATTGTCCATATATCCTCCAGGGATTCATCCGCCTGCTTCAATCTGTTCGCTCTTGTTATCAGGTCGTATACTTGAATTTTGTCTCCTCCACTTGCATATGTGACCTCCAAACTTTTCCACACGTCTCTGGCTGTCGGGTATTGAGACACCCGATTTACCAATTTTTGCTCTAAGTTCTGTATTAACCACGTGAACACGCAGTGATCTCCTTGTTGCCATCTCCCGAAGGCTGGATCGGTTTTTGCTGGAGGGGCTGTGATGAATCCGCGAATTTTTGATGTTAGTAAATGCTGGTAGAGAATAAAGACTACGACGCAATGAATTTACGTGGTTCGATTTACTGAAGTAAATCTACGTCCACGGGAAGAAGGGAGGGCAAGATTGTATTGCTTGATCTGGGATTACAGCTTACAACACAGACTTGCTATATGATATTTTATCTCTAGAGAGCTTAACCCTTTTCTATCTGATCTAAGTTCTATTTATACATTGAACTAAGGTCGTGGTTTGCAGCCCCACTAACAAGATCGTGGGTGAGCAATAACTGCTCAATAACTGCTTCGTACCACTAAATAGATCGTGGGTATAGCGGAGGTCGTGGAGGCCTTTCATGAGTCCACTAACTCCTAGTTCGGTCGAATGCTGAGACCGAACTGCTGGGCTTTACCGATCAGCTCTTGCCGATCTGAGAGGAGAGCTTGACTGGTCGGCTTTTACCGAGCTGTAGGCTGAGTCCGAACTCTTTGGTCGTGCCGAACTCTTTGGTGCCGAACAGATACTCTTTCTTGGGCTCTGGGCTGATGGGCCGTCACTGTAATTGGGCTTGCCATTAGGGTTTAGTTCGTACCCCATCACTACCCCCCCCGAAAAGCGAAGTGAATCACTTCGGCGAGGTGAGTCACTTCGGCATTCTGGATAATGGTAAGGGGGAGGCTGACGTCAGGGGACGTGCCTTGCGCGTGCCTGCATTAAATGCGACAGTAAAATCCGGCCGTTGAATCCTGAAAAGGTGGGATTCGAAACGGCGCAACGATCTCGAAATCTTTCCCGAATCTGATAAATATGCTCTTTCTTCCTCATTTGAACACCTTTGCTGTTGCGTCTTCTATACTCTCTCTTTCTCGAGAAATTTTCTTCCGCTTTCAAGAGCTTCTTCAGACTTTCTTCACCTTCAAAAAGTAAGAAAAATGTCTTCTTCTTCTTCGGAGTCGGGTAGCGGTAGGAAAGGGGATAAGGGGTCTTCTGGCCGGAAAGAGTCCGGGGAGAAGACCGTAGAGTATTTCCATAGTATTTTGAGTAAGGATACTGTGATATCCCTACCCGAAAAATACTTTTTTCCTGGGGGGAAGGCGGTGGTACCTGACGGTGATCATAGGGCTGACTCCCCGCCGGAGGGGCACGCCACCGTGTACGAGGCCTGCTTAGAATGCGGGCTTCGTTTCCCCCTCCCTTCTGCCTTTATAGATTTACTAGATTTTTTTCAGCTTCCTTTAGGCCAAGTGACTCCGAACTCTTGGAGGCACTTGTCGGCCTTCGCTGCCGAACTCCGTAGGTTAGGAAGGGATTTGTCTTTGAAGGCGATCCTTAAATTCTTTCAATTTAAGAGGAAGGGGTCTTGGTTTTACTTGATCCCTTTACAGCCCTTTAGGGCCTTTTGTAAAACGAAGTGGCCGAAGTGGCAAAATCGCTTCTTCTACTATGATAGGACCGCGGCTCCTAGTTTTCCCTGGAGAGGGCCGGAGTCCGTTATCCGTCATCCTCGGCCTGAACCGTTGGACGAGCTCGATGGCGAGCTCAACAAGATTCCCATAGTTAGGAAACAATACACGGAGTCTGAGCTCGTCAAGGGCGACGTCGTGTTCGACATCTCGTCTTCGGACGAAGAGGCCGAGGGTGAGGATTTCTCTTTATCTTTATGCTCTACTGCTTTAACGAAGAAAATCTGACTTTGCTTTCTTGCTTTTTGGCAGTGTACATGCTGAATAAGGCTAGCCGCAAATCTTCGGAGTCCAAGGAGCCGGAGAGGCCGAAAACCACCAGCTCGACGTCTGATGCCGAGAGGACTCCGAAAAGGCAAAAAACCTCTTCGGATCCGAAGAAACTGGAGTCGACTTCGGCAAAGGGGAAGGGGAAGGCCCAGAAGCCCCCGAGAGCGCCAGAGAAAGATGTGGTCTTGGCGCCTCCTTCGGAACATATCTGTGAGCCGTTTTTATGGCCCACGGACTTCGCCGAGGTGAATTCTCTTCTTGATTTTCTGGCCTTGCTTTTTTCCTGTATTTTTTGTGGCCCCTTTGTTGACTTTTTTCTTTATCCATTTTCAGAGGAACGATATGCTCTCCAAGCTCGTCGCCGTCGAACTCTCCAAAGCGTCCAATGACTATGCTGAGATGCAGAGGAAGTTGGCGGCTGCTTGTCATCGGGCCGAACAGGCTGAGGCTAACTTTGAGAAAGCCAGAGCTGCTAGGATTTCGGCCCAGGATGAAGCTCAGTTTGCCAAAAACCAGCTCGTCATCCAGCGAGAGCAGACGAAACGGAGGGATGCTGCCGCCGTGGCTGCCCAGGGGGAGGCTCTCCGTGTTTACACGGAGAAACTCTTTTTGAGCAGCCAGTTCTCGGCCTTTGTCGGTAGTCTGGTAAGGCTGATTACCGATAAGGGCGAGCAGGGGGCCGACGTCGTGCTGCCTCTGTACAGCCGAGAGATAGCAGCTCGGCTTCAGAATCTGCCGCTCCTTGAGGAGCTCGCTTCATCCTCGGTCCTGCTTTCTGCAGACCGAGTCCGGAGTTGTCGAGCTGATCGGGACGAGAACCTGGAGGCTATCTTTGCCTCCGTGGGACCCGTTTCACCCGCTTCGACTTACAACGGAGAGGGTGAGGCCGAGCCGCTGGAGCTGGAGGCCGAAGTCGAGCGGGCCGGGCATCCGGAGAAGGAAGCCGATCAGGAGGCGGAGGCGAGGCCGGCAGGAGGCGAGGCCGAGGCTGAGGTAGCTCAGGAGAAAGAAGCTGAACCAGACCAAGGAGCCGGAGACGAAGCTGGTGGAGTATGATTTCGTCTCCCTTCTCTTAGTCTAGTTTCTTCCTTGTAAAATGGCCTTGAAGCCCTCCTAGTGTAAAAATTTTCCTTGTGAATGAAAAATTCTCTACACTTGTCTTCGTATAGCTTTTCGTACTCGCCTTTATTCCTGTTGTATTTTACTATCTGCTCGGTACAGCTGCCGAACTAATATAGCTGCTTTGTACTCAAGGAGATGGAGATACTTCACTGGAAACGGCTGTACTCTTCGGCTTTAGACGAAGCTGAGAAAAGAGCTATAGCCGATCAGACGAAGAATGACGAGCTTCTGGCTCGTTTAGTGAAGCTGGAGGCCGATAATAAGGACTTAGAGTCCGATAAGAAGGATCTGGAGGCCGAGCTGAATACGACCATTGCTGAGAGGACTGCGTACGAGGATTACATCCGTGTGCGCGGGGGAGTGACCATATCAGATGTTCAGAGTCGAGTTGACGAACTGTGGGAGGAATATCATGTACTCCGGAGGAACAATGCGCTGGAGAGCTCGGCTTGCCAACAAGTTGTGAAATCATTGCGGCGCTGGGCTTCTCGGTACAACATTGTTCTTTCTCGGCGCCCCTCCATAGAAAGATTCCTTCGGCATATCGTGCCAACAGATGCTCGCACTCCAGATCAAACCTCTGGTTCCCTTGTTCAAAATCCTACTCCCAGTCAACAACGAACTCCGGAACAGCCGGAAACGTCAAGACGAGAACGGGCTCAGGAGCAACCGGAATCGTCAAGACAGGGACGGACTGAAATTCGCCGAGGAGTTGTGACTATGAGCGAGCAAGATCAGCAGATGCTTATTGCAGAGACTCTTCATCGCCGAGGTGTTAGGACTTCTCGGGCTCGGGGAAGAGGCGTTGGGTCGAGGATAGCATCTCGTCGACCTGCTTATTCTTCATCTGCTCGGAACAACCGAACTCGGCTTCCAGAGGATTTTGCAGATAGGTGGCTTAACTTCAGCAACCCTGGACAGTAGAATAGTCCTTTGTAATAGCGTAACGCCATTTTGTAGGGTAGCGGAGTTGTATGCCGAACAAGATTTGAAAAATGAAATTTTGTTTTCGCTTCTAACACTGTATTTACAGCTTAGCGAAAAAATTTCATCGTACTTGTCCTCGGTCTTATGAAGTAAACTTCTTTGACCGGACTTGGTCCTTGGTCTTATGAAGTAAACTTCTTTGACCGGACTCGTCTTTGGTCTGATGAAATAAACATCTTTGACCGGACTCGTCTTTGGTCTGATGAAATAAACATCTTTGACCGGACTCGTCTTTGGTCTGATGAAATAAACATCTTTGACCGGACTCGTCTTTGGTCTGATGAAATAAACATCTTTGACCGGACTCGTCTTTGGTCTGATGAAATAAACATCTTTGACCGGACTCGTCTTTGGTCTGATGAAATAAACATCTTTGACCGGACTTGGTTTGTGTTCTAATTTGGCGATTTGTCGCCGGGATCGAACTTTCCCTTGTCCTAATTCGGCGAGTTTTATCGCGTGGATCGGACTTTCCCAGTTAACCGAAGTGGTCTTATGCAGTAAACCTCTTTGACTAGACGTGGTCGTCCCCGGTCTTATGAGGTAAACTTCTTTGACCGAACTTGGTCGTCCTAATTCGGCGAGGTTTATCGCGTGGATCGGACTTTCCCTTATTGCAGTTCGTTTCAGACGAAGTGCTTATTTCTTAAGCCGAATTGTGGTCTTGTATCTTCCTGAGAAGCTTGGACTCACAATCGTTGGCTTATTGCAGTTCGTTTCAGACGAAGTGCTTGTTAAGCTGAATTGCGGTCTTGTATCCTCCTTGGAAGCTTGGACTCACAATCGTTGGCTTATTGCAGTTCGTTTCAGACGGACTGCTTGTTAAGCTGAATTGTGGTCTTATATCCTCCTTAGAAGCTTGGACTCACAATAGTCTTTAATAATCGATCTAAAAAGGGGATCAGTCTTTAAAGAACGATATACCTTGGTACCATTTGTAAGAGACGACAAGCACATAGAGACAAAACACATAGAAAAAAATGAAAAAGATGAAAGAAAAAAACTTTAAACTTTTTATAAAACGACAAGTAAAAGGTACAAGTAAAAACAAACAAATAAAAACATATACCCCTATGACCGAACTAGACACGAGACGGACTGACCGGACTTTTGTCTCTTACAAGTGGAACTTCTTGAGGTTGGAGACGTGCCATGTTCGGGGTACTTGTTCTCCTGACATGTGAGTCAATTTATAAGACCCTTTGCCGAGGACTTCTGACACCCGATATGGACCCTCCCATGTGGGTTCGAGTTTGCCCAGCTTTTCTGCTCGGCTTACTTCGTTGTTTCTCAAGACGAGATCTCCCACTTGAAATTGAAGCTTTTTCACCCTTTGGTTATAATACCGGGCTACTTGCTCCTTATACTTGGCTGCTTTTATGCACGCCAATTCTCTTCTTTCTTCGGCGAGATCTAGTTCTGCTCTCAGTCCGTCGTCATTCATTTCTGAGGAGAAATTTAGAGTTCGGGGACTGGGTACGCCGATCTCCACCGGAATTACGGCTTCAGTGCCGTACACCAGACTATACGGAGTTTCACCGTTGGAGGTTTTGGGTGTAGTTCGGTAGGACCATAGGACTTGAGGGAGATTTTCTACCCATTGTCCTTTGGCTTGTTCTAACCGAGCTTTTAACCCTTTCACCAGAATCTGGTTCGTTACTTCCGTTTGTCCGTTTGCTTGGGGATGGGAGACCGAAGTGAACCGCTGTTGAATGTTCAGCTCTTGGCACCAATTCTTGAACGTCTTGTCGGTGAACTGAGTCCCATTATCCGAGATGAGGATGTGGGGTATGCCAAATCGGCACACTATGTTCCTCCAGACGAAGTCCAATGCCTTTGAGCTCGTTATCGTAGCTAGTGGTTCGGCCTCCACCCACTTCGTGAAGTAGTCCACGGCAACGATAAGGAATTTCATTTGCCGAGGAGCTTGAGGAAGTGGTCCCACTATGTCTATGCCCCATTGCATGAAAGGCCAAGGGCTTTGCATAGTGTATAGATCGGTCTGCGGCATCCTTGGGACATTTGCATGAATTTGGCACTTCGTACACTTCTTGACGAGCTGCACTGCCTCTTGTACCATGGTTGGCCAATAATATCCCCATCTCAGAACTTTTTTAGCTAAAGCTCTGGCTCCGATGTGGCTACCGCACGATCCTTCATGAACTTCTCTGAGGATGTAGTCCGTCTCTTCTGGTCCTACGCACCGCAATAACGGCTGGAGGTAAGACTTTCTAAAGAGGACTCCTTCATGAAGTTCGTACCGAAGTGCTCGGCACGTGATCTTCCGAGCTTCTCTCTTATCCTCGGGCAATTGTCCTTGATCCAGATACTGCAAGATCGGCGTCATCCAGTTCGGCGAGCTGGATACTGAATGTACCTCGGCTTCATCAATGCTTCGATGCATTAATTCTTCCGCCTTTGAGCTCGGATCTGAGGCCAACTTACTTAAGGTATCTGCTCGGCTATTTTCCGCTCTGGGAATGCGGATTATCCGAAAATAGGAGAAACTTCGGCTGATGCTTTGCGCTTTGTCCAAATACTTCTTCATTCTCTCGTCACGGGCTTCACTTGTACCCAACATGTGATTTACTATGACTTGTGAATCACAATGGACTTTGAGAGATTTGACGAGCAGACTTTGCGCTAACTGGAGTCCGGCCAGGAGGGCTTCGTACTCGGCTTCATTATTAGTAGTGGGGAATAGGAAACGAAGTGAGTAGGTTACCTCGTGTCCGTCGGGAGCGACAAGTAAAATACCAGCTCCACTTCCCATCTTGTTTGAAGCTCCATCTACGAATCCGCTCCAGCAGTCCGGCGGCTCTACTTCGGATTCCAAGGGCTGTGCTAGTTCGGCATTGGCAGAATTCTTCTGTTCGGCAATAACAGGAATTGCTTGATCGAACTTTGCTTCTGCAAGAAAATCTGCCAAGGCTTGTCCTTTGATGGCTTTCCGAGGTAGATATTCAATTGTGTGCTCTCCCAACTCTATAGCCCACTTGGCGATTCTGCCTGATGCTTCTGGTTTGGTCAACACTTGCCGAAGTGGCAGATCAGTTAAGACGCATACCTTGTGAGCATAGAAGTATGGCCGCAGTCTCCTTGCTGCATTTACTAATGCTAGAGCAATCTTTTCCAGAGGTTGATACCTGGTTTCTGGACCTCTTAATGCTCGGCTTGTAAAATAGATGGGAAGCTGCTTTAGGCCTTCTTCTCGTACAAGTACCGCGCTGATGGTTTGATCCGATGCCGCTAAGTATAAGAATATTACTTCGGCTTCGGTTGGAGCAGAGAGAATAGGAAGCTCGGCTAGATAACTTTTGAGCTCGTCAAAGGCCTTTTTCTGCTCGGCTCCCCACTCGAACTTTGGTGCCTTTTTCAACACCTTGAAGAACGGCAGTTGCTTTTCGGCTGCTTGGGAAAGGAATCGATTCAGTGCGGCTAGACATCCGGTTAGCCTTTGCACGTCATGTATGGACTTCGGCATTGCCATGTTCTGAACGACTTGAACTTTTGAGGGGTTTGCCTTGAGTCCGTCCTTTGAAACCCAACAACCCAGAAACTTTCCCGAATCTACCAAAAAGGTACACTTTTGGGGATTAAGTTTGAGGTTGGCTTTCTTGAGCACGTTGAGAGTGGACTTGAGGTTGTGCTCGTACTCCGAAGTGCTTTTGCTTTTGACGACTATATCGTCAACATACACTTCGACCTCCTTTCCAATCAGGTGCCGAAAAAGCTTGTCTACCATCCTTTGATAAGTTGCTCCGGCATTCTTTAAACCGAATGGCATCTTTTTATAAGCGAAAATGCCGAAATCAGTAATGAAGGCCGTTTTTGAAGCGTCAATCTCATCCATTAAAACTTGATGGTATCCTTTGTACAGATCAAGAAAACAAAAAATTTCAAAGCCTATCAAAGCTTCTACTTTTTTATCTATGTTCGGAAGGGGATAGCAATCTTTGGGACAGTGCTTATTTAGATCGGTGAAATCTATGCACATCCGCCATCCTCCTTCCTTTTTCTTGATCATGACAGGATTGGCCACCCACGAAGGATACTTCACTTCGAATAACACATCCGCCTTCAATAATTGACGGACTTCGTTATGGATGACTTGACTTCGTTCTGCCGCAAAGAGTCTTTGCTTCTGTTTTATCGGCCGGACTGAAGGATCAATATTTAACCGATGAGTGATTACCTCGGGGGGCACTCCGGTCATGTCCAACGGAGACCATGCAAAGACGTCTTTATACTCCTTGAGGAGCTGGATGGTTTTTTTCCCGAAGTAGGGGCGTTCCCGCGAAGCCGATCTTAACCGTTCTGGATGGATCGTCTTCGTACAGCTGAACTGTCATCGAGTTCGGCTCCGGTATGACTTCGGTCATCGCCTCTGACTCCGGCTGCTGTGATTGCTATGCTTGGTGGTGCCGATCTGACTGCTCGGCACTTCTAAGCGCAATTTGCAGACATTCCTTTGCTCTCTTTTGGTCACCTCGGATGACCGCTATCCCTCCTTTAGTAGGGATCTTGATGGTGAGGTGATAGGTGGAGCAAACGGCCCGAACTGTGTTGAGCCAGTCTCTTCCCAGGATGACGTTGTACGGGGACCGAGCTTTCACCACGAAAAACTCAATCATCGTACTGGAGCTAGTAGGCGCTTTCCCCACCGTGATCGGAAGGCTGATAATACCTTCAGGGCGGGTGTCCTCCTGGGTGAAGCTCTTCAGGGGAAGCGGAGCCGGACTGAGCCGAGCTGGGTCCACTTCTAGTTTGTCGAAGCACTCTTTAAAAAGAATGCTAACCGACGCTCCTGTATCCACAAACACCCTGTGGATCAGTTTGTTTGCCACTCCGGCTTGGATGACAATGGCGTCTTGGTGAGGAGAGATGGCCGGGACGGGATCAGCAGCCGAGAACGTAATCACTTCGTCCTGCTTCAGCCTTTTATGCGTTGGCTCCTCTCGATTGGAGCCTCTGCGTTCTGACTTTAGGGACGACTTGGTCTTCCCGGCAGGAAGCGCGTCAATAGTCTGGATTACTCCATCATATTGCGGCTCGTCATCGTCTTCGGGATCCGGCTGCCTTTTCGGATCCTGAGGAGCGCAGTTCGCACCACTCTGCTTTTTATTCTTCTTTGGCTGCTTGCTTCGGTATTTTTTCAATGTCCCTGCCTTCACAAGAACATCGATACCTGCAGCCAAGTTTCTGCACTCCTCAGTATCGTGACCGTGGTCTTGATGGTAGGAGCAGTAGCTATCCTGTGGTCGGCGCGCAGCTGATTTCGTCATCCGCTTTGGCTTTTCGAATAGGTCAGAGTGCAGTTCGAAAATTTCCGCTCTCGGCTTGTTCAGCGGTACGAACTGGGCGGGCGGCTTCTCGGGATTGAGACGAGGTCCCAATCTGTCTTGCACCGGAGCCCTTTGAATTCTTTCAAATGGAGTCCGGCGAGGATGCCCCTGATCGCTATGATCGGGCTTCCTTCTGTCTCCTCGGGTCGATGAGCTGTCTAACGACCGTTTGCGACGGTCTGCCTCATCGGCCCGGGAGTACTGGTCCGCAATGTCCCACATTTCCTGAGCTGTCTGCGGACCGCACTCAACGAGCTTCCTGTAGAGAGCTCCGGGCAGGATTCCATTTTGGAATGCCGAGATGACAAGCAGATCGTTGAGATCGTCTACTTGCAGGCATTCTTTGTGGAATCTTGTCATAAAGTCGCTGATTTTTTCGTCGCGACCTTGACGAATGGAAAGCAGCTGAGCCGAAGTGATTCGGGCTTCCGCTTTCTGAAAGAACCTCCTGTGGAAGGCATCCATTAGATCTCGGTAAGATCTGATGCTGCCCTGGGGGAGGCTATCGAACCACCTTCTCGCGTTCCCGATGAGCAGCTCGGGAAACAGCTTGCACATGTGGACCTCGTTGAGACCCTGGTTCGCCATGTTATATTGATAGCGCCCCAAGAAATCGTGAGGGTCCACGAGCCCGTCGTAAGTCATCGACGGAGTTCGGTAGTTCTGTGGTAGGGGAGTTCGGGTGATGTCGTCCGAGAACGGAGTCTTCAGTGCTCCGTACACGGCGAATCCGATATCTCGTCGGTATGGAGGAGATTGAGTTCTCCTGTGATTCCGGTACCGAGGAGGAACTGGAACATGTGGGGGACGGGGATTCTTTCTCCTGGGAGATGCGACACTACTGCGGTAGTGACTTTCTTGTGCGGAGGGAGAAGGAGAATCCGTCGTTTTCGTCTTCGGCTGCTTTTGGCTTCTTCGCAGGAAGGTTAAGAATTCCTCCTGCTTCGCCGCCAAAAACTGCTTGACAGCCTCATTCAAACCGGGCTGCTGGGAAGACTCAGTGGGACGATTTTTGGAGCGGCTTGTTCCTTCGCCATGAGAACTGGTGGTGGATTTATCCCTAGGCTGTTTTCCAGACCTATGGGATGGATTGGCTTCCTCCTGGTTCTCACGGGCAGGAATACGGGTACTCTGCGATCTGGTATGCATTTTTTGGGTGGAAAAAATGGATCAAAAATTCGCTTTATCACAAATTTTGTTCTCTATGTTCCCACAGACGGCGCCAGTGATGAATCCGCGAATTTTTGATGTTAGTAAATGCTGGTAGAGAATAAAGACTACGACGCAATGAATTTACGTGGTTCGATTTACTGAAGTAAATCTACGTCCACGGGAAGAAGGGAGGGCAAGATTGTATTGCTTGATCTGGGATTACAGCTTACAACACAGACTTGCTATATGATATTTTATCTCTAGAGAGCTTAACCCTTTTCTATCTGATCTAAGTTCTATTTATACATTGAACTAAGGTCGTGGTTTGCAGCCCCACTAACAAGATCGTGGGTGAGCAATAACTGCTCAATAACTGCTTCGTACCACTAAATAGATCGTGGGTATAGCGGAGGTCGTGGAGGCCTTTCATGAGTCCACTAACTCCTAGTTCGGTCGAATGCTGAGACCGAACTGCTGGGCTTTACCGATCAGCTCTTGCCGATCTGAGAGGAGAGCTTGACTGGTCGGCTTTTACCGAGCTGTAGGCTGAGTCCGAACTCTTTGGTCGTGCCGAACTCTTTGGTGCCGAACAGATACTCTTTCTTGGGCTCTGGGCTGATGGGCCGTCACTGTAATTGGGCTTGCCATTAGGGTTTAGTTCGTACCCCATCAGGCTGGAACTCAAGTGATGTGAGACGCCATTCCCCTCCCGCTGATTGCCGCCATCATGTGGATGGCCCAGAGCGAGTAATTCTCGCCATTGAGTTTGGTTCCAATCAATAGTGGTGAGGTATTGATTTTCTGGGTTTCGATTTTGGGTTCTGTTTGATTTGGTGTGGTTGGTATAAGTTGCTGGCTTTGTGCGATGCTGGTGCGCATGAACTCAACAAATAATCGAGCGAATTGCTCAGTTTTGGTTGGTTTTGGGGTTTGGTTATCGTCGGATTCCGACATGACTTTGATTCGAACAGTGTCTGCCGGATTTTGGCCTTTTTTTGGCTTGGGATTGGTTCCGAGACAGTGATGAGACTTCTCTGAGTCTTACCCCTACTCTGATACCATCTTAAATTTGATATTGGGCATAATGGAAGAATCGAGTAGAGAGAATGTTGGTAGTATATTGTCTTGTATTGATCATTGATACTACTTCTCTTTCAATAGAGCTCATGTTTTGTACAAGGTAAGATCTCATAGAATAATTCTAATGAATACAAATTGATTCATGTTGATTTGATTCTTGTTTCCTTTTTTAGATTATTCTGTCTTTGACTCTTTCTTTCAACAAATGAGTAATGCACCAATTTCACAATTTAATGATATCATATCTCTCCTAGCTAGTAACTGGCGACATATGTATAATAATTTATCAATATATCAAAAGTTTATTAGTATGAAATAAGTATGGAATTATCTCGTATTTATATAACTAGTATATACCCTGTGCGATGCACGCACATTGTATTTCATTTTAAAAGTATATAATATCAAATTATTATGTATTAAAAATAGATATTTATAAAATCAATTATTAACGAACTCTTTTAACAATTTTCAATAAAATGCAAAAATATTACACAAAAATTTTAGTAGGTAAAATAGAATGAAATGATTGCAACATACGTACTTCCATACATTCTTACAATAATATAAGAAAATAGGTTTAATTTTTTAATTTTTAGATGGTTATCAAAATGTTAAATAGTAAATAATAATAATAATAATAATAATAATAATAATAATAATAATAATAATAATAATAATAATAAAAGCATATTAACAATGGTTTGTAATAAGAGTCTGGACTCTAAATCTTCTCCCGAAAAGAGCAAATAGAAACGATTGATCATTCCTAATTTGATCACTAAACTTATTTTGTAAAATGCAGGGAACGTTCCTTGAAGCCTATTGCCCTTCACGATTTTTTTTAATAATTAATAGTTTAGATAAATAGCTAAAAATGTAATAAGATGCGAAACAACACTTACACCATACAGCCATGGAAAACACATTCTAAGGAAATTACATTATTTTGACTCCACGTTTAGTCATTTCAAAAACATGCACATATCAGACTTTGATGACTGGTGAAGTATTGCTAGGCTTTATATTATTGAAGAATGTTAATTTCATTGTTTCAATTTCCTTCCTCTAGTAAGATCACAATATTAGGAACATAAATCACACAAAAAGAGTGCTTAAAATAGATGAATATAAATATACTGAAAAGAGTAAGAACCATACTGAAAATAAAGTCTTCTTTTGTAGGAAATTCGTGATGCAACGGAGGAAAGTATTGTGGAAGTGAAATATAAGCTAGCAAATGATAAGTATTTATAGACAAAAAATATTAAGTCATATTATATGGAGTAATTAATTTGGCTCTATACAATATATAAAAGCGGAGTTTTGGGAATATTCGCAAGATTGCCATTATGATATTTTTGTAATATTAATGAAAAAAAACAACGTGGGACGTGAGTGGGTCATAGGGAGTCTTTGCCTCTTCACCTCTTTTGTAACTCCCATTCTTCATTTTTGGTTCCCCCATAACTAATCAATGAATATGATTTTACTAATTAGTTTAATTAGTGGGAGTAGTGGCTCTTAATTAGTCTTGGAATGTGGTGGGACTGTTGCGGATGACTTGCCATTTAATTTAAAATATTATATTAAATTAAAAATGTGCGATTAGTGGAGCCTTTAAATTTTGCAGTTACATCAAACAAACATGAAAAACCTATATGGAGTGAGTGAGAGGTTTTACAAAGGTGACTTGCATAACAGTTACACTTCTATACGTATTTAGTTTACCTTTGCATCCCACATTTAGTTAGTTTTATTCATTCCAAAGTCATTTTTTCCAAAACTCAATGGAAAATTTGCTTCCATCTCCACGGTCGAAGACGGGCTTTGGCTATGACGAAATTGCCGGATCCAGTTCAGGGCAGCTCAGATTTGATTTCAATTTGAGATGTAATTTTTACAATAGTAATTGAATGGACACCTTATTGAGAATGGCCTTGTATTTCATTTTTTACTTCTTCCCGTATGCATTCCATTCTTTCATTTATGTATTCCATTCCTTGCCCCTGTTTAGAAAACTTATTGAGTAGATACAATACATGTATAGATGGAACAAAATAATACTTCGCTCTTTTTTTTGTTCGAGTGCATTGTAGTGTTATCATGTTAGTCATTCATCACATGGGTGTAGTATTAGTTGTCTACCTCATTACAATCATGGGGGAAATGGATACCGGTGAATTTTTTTTTCATAGTCTAATTCTTTGATTGGTTTGTAAATTTTACTATTTTATTTTATTATCTTTTAACCTGTAAGTTCTATTAAAGATTGACGATTGTGAAGAATTGAAGATTTTAGTTTATAATGATGAGATTGATTTTAATTTTAAAGTTAATGTAGTGTATAAAGAAGTTTTAAAAATGATGAGTAATTATCCATTACGTTTAATTCTTTATTGTTATAGATTTTTTTAATAATTAATAGTTTAGATAAATAGCTAAAAAATGTAATAAGATACGAAACAACACTTACACCATACAGCCATGGAAAACACATTCCAAGGAAATTACATTATTTTGACTCCACGTTTAGTCATTTCAAAAACATGCACATATCAGACTTTGATGACTGGTGAAGTATTGCTAGGCTTTAGATTATTGAAGAATGTTAATTTCATTGTTTCAATTTCCTTCCTCTAGTAAGATCACAATATTAGGAACATAAATCACACAAAAAGAGTTCTTAAAATAGATGAATATAAACATACTGAAAAGTGTAAGAACCATACAGAAAATAAAGTCTTCTTTTATAGGAAATTCGTGATGCAACGGAGGAAAGTATTGTGGAAGTGAAATATAAGCTAGCAAATGATAAGTATTTATAGACAAAAAATATCAAGTCATATTATATGGAGTTATTAATTTGGCAATTTAAAAACATATATCGCACGACATGGACAACATATTCATATTCACTAAATTGCGAGTCTTAGAGAAATTAATAGCATAATCATATCATATTATTAGGAAAAAACGCCACAACATGGAGTAATTTAATTGTTTTAATTCTAAATTTTTGTAAGTGAAATAGAAAACGGATAACAGGAGTTACATTCAATTTATTCCATTTTCTTTTCAATACATGGCCTAAGGCCATCCACAATAGCGCCTAGCGCACCGCTTAGCCGAGCGCCGGCGCTAGGCGGTGCGCTAGGCGATCTATTGCAACCGCCCAGCCATTTCCGGAATTAAAAACCGCCTAGCGCTCGGCGGTTCCGTGGCGCTAGGCGGTGTGCTGGGCGATCCGCTCGGCGCTATTGCAGCGTCCAGATCGCCTAGCGCACCGCCTAGCGTGAATTTTTTTTTTCGAAACACTATATATACGCGACACCGACGGAGGAGACGACGACGGAGCAGATGAGTGAATTATTGTAATTTTTTAAATTATTGTACTTTTTAAAAATTATTGTACTTTTTAAATTTTTAATAGTATTATTAATGTTTCCTATATATGTCTCGTAAATTAAATTCCGTATATTGTGTGATTGTTAATTATTTCATTTTTATATAATTGTTATTAGTGATGTGGCTATTGATATGGCTGGGCTATTTATGATGTGGCTAGGCTATGGCTGGGCTATTTATGATGTGGCAGGAGGATTTTTAGTGTTGATGATGTGGCAGGAGGAGTTTGTGGTTAGGCTATGGCTGGGCTATTGCTGGGCTATTCCTATTGTGGATGGCCTAAGAGCATCCACAATGGTTTTCGCCCAGCCATAGCTCAGCCATAGCCTAGCCACAAACTCCTCCTGCCACATCATCAGCACTAAAAATCCTCCTGCCACATCATCAAAACAAGCAAATAGCCCAGTCATAGCCCAGCCACATCACTCAAAATTATATAAAACAAATAATGAACAATCACACAAAATACGGAATTAAATTTACGCCACAGATACGGGAAAATGCAACAATTTTATTTAAATTTTAAAAAAATTACATTTTAAAAAATTACATAAATAAAAAAAACTAACTCCGAGTAGTCCTCCGCGCCCATAACTCTTCAATCAATCGCTTGTCGGCGATGGACAACTGGCCGAGGTCGAGGTACCGCCGGCTGCAAGGCTCTTTGCATCCAGTGGTCTATCCCGCGGTTGGTATATGCCTCAAACGCTTCGGCCATTCGACGTTCGTACTCCTCAGCGTCCCCCTACCTCCACTACTACCACCCGCGTTACTCATTTCTCGGTGTTGATCTTGTACATAAATTAAGATAGAGAGAGTACTCGTTAATACAAGTGGTGCGAATGAAAATGAAGTGCAAATCGCGTATATATAGTGTTTCGAAAATTAAAAAAAAAACCGCTGGGCTATGCGCTGGGCGATCCGGGCGCTGCAATGGCGCCGAGCGGATCGCCCAGCGCATAGCCCATCGGATTTTGACCGCCTAGCGCTAGGCGAAATTCATTTCCGAAAAACCGCTCGGCGGTTTTCGGCTCCTGCAATGGTTCGCCTAGCGACCGCCTAGCGCCGGCGCTCGGCTAGGCGGTGCGCTAGGCGCCATTGTGGATGCTCTAATTCAATTACATGACCTAATTATTTGTTATAACAAAAACAACGGTTACATTCGCACAATCAATTAACTTATATACAATAAATTATGAAAAATGACAATGGTTTTTTCAGTTATTGCATTAAAAGGTGACACATAAATTAAATAAATAATTGCATTCAAAATTGATAAATATTCAACATCCTGCTCAAAACTTATAAATATTTAAATTCATACCCAAAATTCATAAATATTCAAATTAAGGCCAAAACTCACCTTTTATATATGTATAGATAGATAACTAATTGTTACTGTATTAAATTACTAACGGCAATCTCTTATTAAATAATAATACAGCTATGGAAATTATAGACTTCATCAATATAATCTCATTTAAAATAAATTTGGTGAGTTGTCTAAATAACATAAAACAATAGTTTTACAGAATACATATATTTCAGTTTGAATCTAAAATTCCCTTAACTAAAAAATTGAGAATCACCTAATTAATATTCATGTGAATATATACAACATCCTTTTATTTCTAAATTCATTTTTTCATAAAATTTTTTTTTATCTTTCATGCACATGTACATACGTGATACCACCATCAATCTGTTAATCTAATATAATTTCTAGTTCCAATTGAAGTCTACAAATATGAACAACAAAAAAAGTAATTTTTTTCATAAAGGTAAATTTCAAATTATAATTTGAAATTTACACAAGACTTATGAACTGAGTTGAGAATCTCGAACATGGAGTAGTTTTTGAGACATTCTGATTCCGAACAAATTGTAAGTGACATTTTCTGATACGAAAATTTGTTGAGATATAGAAATTTGACTTAAATTGGATGAAAACCGGTATTTTGCAAATATTCAGTATTTGAGAAAATTTAAGGATTCTTATAAGATGCAATTTTTTTATTCGGAATTTGAGATATTTCGATGGTTTTAGATAATTTTTAATATTTTAAAAATTTTAGAACTAAGAATCTATGAATTTTTATGATACCAAGTTTATGAAAACAAATTATAGAGGATAAAATATGAGATAAGGAAACTTTTGTTTTTGTATATGCAATGTTGAGATATTAGACGATACAAATTTAATACTAATATTTAATTATTTTTAAAATAAAAGTAATAAATACTGTATAATACACGGTTAAATATTACTATTAAAACTTACACACGTCACATTTATAAACAAAAGTAGCAATGGAGACTATGGGAAGGGATCGCCTGCTGTGCACAAATGCACAGCAGGGAGTGCTGTTTCTCACATTTTAATAAAATAATAATATATTTATTTAATTTAATTTATTTATTTATTTGATTATTTTATTCAATTGTGTGGAACAGTACTCCCTGCTGTGCATTTGTGCACAGCAGGGGATCCCTTTCCGGATGCATGTGACAAGGTCAAAGTCCAGTTTCCAAATTTATTCGTATTAAATTATTTTGTCTTTTCACGATACAGGTCATTTGATGCGTGTAGTTTAAACAAAAAAAGGGAAGAGAAAAGTTAGTGTAGTTCTAATTTTACTTTTATATATGTATATATATTAATTGCTAAAAAGTGAAGAGAAAAGTTAGTGTAGTTCTAATTTTACTTATATATATAAATATATCAGTCCCCGTTGACAGAATTTGTACACTTCGTTGACATAAGCCCCCCGTTGACAGAATTTGTACACTTCGTTGACATCAGCCGCTGTTGACATCAGCCCCCGTTGACAGAATTTGTACACTCCGTTGAGATCAGTTTGTATAGTTTGTATTATAGAAAGTTTATATTTGATCACACCTGATAAACTACAAACTATACAAACTTTAATCCTACTCACTTAATACAATTAATCAACGGTTAATATAAGAGATTTTTCTAATGTCAACATTTCCTACAAATCTGTACACTCCGTTGACATCGAACAATCAGAATTTGTACACCCTGTTGACATCAGCCCGCTTTGACAGAATTTGTACACTCCGTTGACATCAGCCCCCCGTTGACAGAATTTGTACACTCCGTTGACATCAGCCCCCGTTGACAGAATTTGTACACTCCGTTGACATCAGTTTGTATAGTTTGTATTATAGAGAGTTTGTATTTGATCACACCTCTATATATATATATATATATATTAATTTTATAATAAGGAAGTATGTGTGAAATATAATTTTCTTTAAAAAAAATCGTAAAAGTGAAATGTGTTATTAATAGTGGACATAATACGAGATATTTAATAGCGAACGGTGGAAATATTAAGGTTGTGTTAAGCTGCGTGTCCCTAACTACGATCCTTCATCCATTTTAATCTCTTATTCGATTTGTGCGACAATTCTTCTTCCTAGCATGTGTCTCAATCGCAGCCCGCCTCCAAAGTTTATTTTTGAGTATTCGCGAAGAAGAGGGAATTCAATTGTTTCTTGGCTAGGCAAACCCATTGGCACCACCGATGCAACTGGGTTTGCAGCCATGTCGGTCATTCCATTCTTGCTTCGATCTAAGCTAATATTTGTTTGCATTTATTTTTTTTTGCTTGGAATTGTGACTTCGAATTTTGTGAGTTTTGGTAATTTTTTTCTACCATTGTGTATTTTCGTTGTATGCAAATGTAGGATTTGCAATTTGTCTGCAATTGTGAATTTGATTTGTGAGTTCAATATGTGATAGCTTGATTTTTTGTTGCAATTTTATTAGATTGCTGGGAGTTTTTCAGGAGACATGTAATTCATGTGTGTTTTGTATAGCTTACTTCCGACTAAATTAACAGCATATTTTTTTATACACAATAATATCGTTTTCACTGTGAACGAGTGTTTAATTATCGTTTAGGGTCTAGGGTTTGTAAAAAAAATCCAAATCTACATATAAAAAAAATAAAAATAGATGCAAGCATGTATATTCAGTGTATATAACGCTCACATATGAAAAGATACATCTAAATAAAGTCATGCCTGGCCTTTGAGACCTCATGAATAATGTGAAGTCCATTATAAACTTCATCTACCATCATGCAAGATTTTAAAAGAAGTAACTTGATTGGTTGCATTTGTTAGCATTGATCACCTGTAATTATATGAACAAGTGATGCAATATATATAAAATAATAAATTCATGACCCAAAAGAAATCATTGGCGAAAAAGACCAAGTTATATAGTCAATTGATACGATCCCATATCTTAGGATATAACAATTATTTAGTAATCTTTGATTCACCAAATCTTTCTTGTTAGTTAGGGTTTAGTATTATATATAGGATAGATTATTATCATTTTATGCCATCAATAAATGAAAATTAATCTTTTGTCCAACAACGTGTTGAGAAACTCTCTTTTACTAAGATCTCGCGCTGCCCGACGGAGAGGAATTCCCGCGCACAGCCGGTTCTTTGCTACCGCCGATCCTTCGCTAGGACGCCGGAGAACGGGATACGACGTAGGGTCGTATCATCTGGTGCTTTCATCTTGTGTAACTCATGCAACGCCTTAACACCAACAGAATGGCGACATGGGGTGCTTATCGCCCTGATACTATTCCGAATGGATCTTCGCGTCGACAACAGCCTGTTGTCCGCCGCGATTCTGCCAATTACCGACGGCCGAAGTTTGAGGAATGTGAATTCGAGAGTAGACCCGTGGGTCAATAAAGTTTACATTTTAAAATAATTAAATAAAAGGTTAATAATTGTGTAAGCTAAGAGGTGTTTTATTATATACGGTGGATATATGGGGAGGAAAATGGAATTGTAGTGAAATGATGATAGTTGCCTGATGCCTAAGAATGATTATATATAGACTAAGGAATGTAATCAAATGCAAATTCTAAATATCGTATAAACTTAAAATTATGATCTGGACAGTTAGAAAATGTCAACAGATGATTAAATAAAACATCAATAAAAAATATCAACACAGTATCAACGATTGACTCTGTGTTGACATAAAAATCTTGAAATTTTACAATGGATTAACATTGCGCTAACACTGTGTTGAGAAGTTTAGTATTTATACAATATATAGAGTTTGCATTTTATCACTACCCTATAGACTTAATACTGCATGATTTAAAATAATTATATAACAACTCCCAGTAAATTTATTTAAATTTCAATTTCATGTTAAAAGCATATCAATATATCTGCAAACAATCAGAATTGCATACACAATGCATTTATTTTAAACTCAATAGAACGTTGAGACATAATTAATGGTTGTTGCCTTGTTGGTAGAAAAAATGCATGCACAATGCATGCTCGAGCGCGTATGAGATCATTTTAAATCAATTATTTTAGTAGTAGCCGTTAACATAAAAAAACAATTAATCACAATATTAAAAATTATAATTAATTATTAATTAAGATCTGAATGAAGAAAAATCATTAGTAATAATCATGAAATGATCAAACATTAAGTATAAAAATCAAATACGTACTCGTTATAACTTATAAATCAACCATAGGCAACGATTATAAATAAAAATACACAAAATTGTGTATATAAAAAAGTTGAAGAAAAACTTAATGACAATTTTTACGCTTTATTAGAGGACTACTATCTAGCTAACTTTTATTTCGAGTCTTATACACAAGCACTAATGCGTATAAACTTGATCGAATCTTTGCTCATGCTAGATAAATATATTTGTCAATGCCTAAAAATCAGAAGGAAAATATAAATCAATACCATTGTTAATTAGTACTCCCTCCGTCCCAAGGTAGATGTCACACTTTCCATTTTAGTTTATTCCACAAAAGATGTCACATTTCTTCTTTTGAAAAAAGTTCTCTCTCACATCAATTATAAAATTATATTTTTTCTCATCATTTAACACACAAAAGAACATCTACTAAAATCTCATGCCATTTCTCAAGTGTGACATCTATCTTGGGACGGTGGGACGGAGGGAGTAATAAATTACAAGTGATTAATAACACTTGAACGATCACCAATCTAGTAAAGTAGGCGTGTGACATTTTTCCATTCTCTAGGACTCAAAAATAATAGTGGCCGGTGCATGGTGAAGATTAATCATTTTCTTTTTATATTTAATTGATGATCACATGAACATCACTTGCAGAACTAATGCAGAGTAACTGGTATTGATAATGCCATTACCAATCTAGACCTCAAATTAAAATTCAAACCATAACATAATTATGCTATGACATCATTCTACTTAGAGCATCCACCATGGTGGCAACACGCCGTCCGTCCGTCCTTGCTGCTGGCAAGGACACGCTTGTCCGCCGCTGCGCTCTTGCAGCTGGCACGTCCGTGCAAGCGAGCAGGGCGTCGTGGCGCGTTTCTATTGGCCGTTGGCATTTTTTTTCTTTTTTTAAAAATTGAAAATAATACCAAAAATTAAAAAAAAATATTTTCGGATTCCCAAAAATATACATATTTTATTACCATTTTTTGAATTTTTTTTTTGAATTTTTTTAAAAATTTTATTCTCAAAATCATCTATAAATACGCACATTCATCATCCATTTGGGCGAAATTCGGCCACGAGTAGTGTTTTTTTTTTAATTTTATGAATTTAATTATGTAGTTTTTAATTTTTAGGATTTAAATTATGTAATTTTTAATTTTTAAGACTTTAATTATGTAATTTTTATTTTTTTAATTTATAATATTATTTCGGTTATTTTTAATGAATTTTTATTTTGTGGAAATATTTTTATTTAAATTGAATAATGGAATGGTGGGGGCCCTTGTGCTCGTCCTTGCGGAAGAGCACGACTGTGGGGGTTGTGCTCTTGCCTAAGAGCAAGCAGAAAAAGTGGGGTCGGGCCCACAACCGTGCTCGTTGGCAAGAGCACGGTTGTGGATGCTCTTATCTCAAATCATATCAAAACATACGCAACTTCATTTTTTAAATTCATTTTTAAAAATGAATATCCGATTCTTTTTTTTTTTGCTATTTTTAAATGTTAATAAATAACACAAAATTACTTCAATTAAATATAAAAAACATTTTAACAACAAAGTTGTAATTCTTGTTAGAAACTAAGAAAGTAAATCAAAAGTTGGAGTAAAATTTAAAAATATATAGGAGTAAAATTTAAAACTATAGTATAACATGTAATTAAGATGGTGTGTAGGAATTCTATATTTACATCTAAATTTACAGAAATAGTGGAACTACAAAATTTCACTCAACCTAAAACCCTCCTCTACTATACACTCAATTTTGCAATTAGACGACTAGAAACTATAGTTGCATAATGTTCGTAGTGCCATTAGTGTGTGCGCTTTCATCCATCTATAGATAGGGTTTTGCTGGACATGACTCACAAACTAACTATATTTATATAAAATACACCTACGTCTCTAACACACTACCATAATAGAGCCTACCTTAATTAAAAGATTACTTTTGTTAATCAACGATTTTTGCAATTTAAAGAGATTTAGTTTGTTATTTTTTACTTAAAAAGTTGTAGTTTTGTTTACACGTCAAATTTGACTTATTTAAATAATCAATTGTACCGGAAAATAATTTTTGCTTGCATACAATAGCGTGTATATCAAAGCAATTTTGGTACTATTATTAGAAAAAAAGTCCAAACCGCATAACACGATAAATGGAGGGAGCCATATAACACGCAAACACCCAACACAAACAAGGAAAATGAGAAGCTCGATTTAATTTTATAATTCTAATAAAATCAAAGCTCGATATGTCATTTTATACTTTAATTTAAATTATAGAGAAAACGAATAAATCGAGCTTTAATTTTTATGAAAATTGTAAAATTAAAAATCTGAATAAAACTTTTTGATGTATTAGAATCAAAATAAATATGTAAAATTAAATAAACAATGCTAAACTTGCCTTAAACGAGCATGATGCTCACGGATAGTGCTTGCATGAGATATATAGTGTAGTAAAATAATACTCCCTCCGTCCCACATAATTTGGGACACTTTGACCGGGCACGGGTTTTAAGAAATATAATGAAAAATGAGTTGAAAAAGTTAGTGGAATGTGGGTCATACTTTTATATATTAGTTTTATAATTAAATGTGAGTAGGAATGAGTTAGTGGAATGTGAGGTTCACTACCAAAAATGGTAAAAGTGAAATGAGTCAAATTATGTAGGACGACCCAAAATGAAAAACTGGGTCAAATTATGTGGGACGGAGGGAGTAACCAATTTACTTTGTAGGATACATGTTGTTTTCCCTCAAAATTTTGAAACTAAATTTAACATCAGTAATAAACACTAATGCTCATAATATGTCATGATGAAAAGGTTCAATAATAAAAAAATAAATAAGAGCATCTCCAGTGGGCGGATGTCCCACTCGGACATCCACTAGGACATCCCGAAAACACATCCCGCCACGTCACTAGGACTTCCCCTCCCACTGCCACGTCACTAGGACATCCCCTTCACAATCCGCCCTTCCCATCGCCCTTCCCACTAGGACTTCCCGCAATAAAAAAAATCACAAATTCACAAATAAAACAATTTACGTTTACGAAAATAAAATTTCAACACGAATACGAACGGGAAAAGTTAACAACTTCATTTAAAAGAAACATACATGATTTGAAAAAAAAATTACATAGTAATAAAACAAAAAAAAGTACTAACATCAACGTCAACCCTTCCGCGTCCAAACCTCTTCGATAATATCGTTCTGAAGTCGAACATGGGCATTTGTTTGCCGCATGTCGGCAAATGCACGCATCCGCTCGACCTCTCCATGAAGTACCCCCATATTCACATTCGCGGTGGCCACGCTGTGACTTGGACCTGCACCCGTATCATCTTCATTGGTCCACTGAGTCAGTTCCGCACCTTCATTTTCGACAATCATGTTGTGCATTATGATACATGCGTACATGACATCGCCGATGTTGGGAATATACCACTGTCGTGCAGGACCCTTGACTACCGCCCATCGACTCTGGAGCACACCAAATGCCCACTTCACATCCTTGCGCGCTGCTTCCTGACGGCTCGCAAAGTATGACTTCTTTTGTCCTAGCGGATGCTTGATCGTCTTCACAAAGACGGGCCAGTTTGGGTATATCTCATCCGCCAAATAGTATCCCATATTGTGCTGGTTGCCGTAGGCGACGAAACTGATGGCGGGACCAACGCCAGCGCACTGAGCATTGAACAGGGGCGACGACTAGAGAACGTAGATGTCGTTGTTCGACCCGACGACTCCAAAATAAGCATGCCATATCCACAGCTGGTAGTCAGCTACAACTTCTAGGATCATCGTGGGATGCTTGGCTTTGAAGCCAGTAGTGTACATCCCCTTCCAGGCGGCGGGGCAGTTCTTCCACTCCCAATGCATACAATCTATGTTGCCCAACATCCCAGGGAACCCGTGCACCGACCCATGCATATCTACCAGACTCTGGCAGTCTTCGGGGCTCAGACTCCGAAGATACCACTCACCGAATATCGCTCTCACGCCCGCGCAAAAATTCTGCAGACACTCGACGGCTGTCGACTCGCCAATGTGGAGGTACTCGTCGAATATGTCGGCCGCGCCTCCGTACGCTAGTTGTCTGATTGCGACAGTGCACTTCTGCAAGGGCGTGAGTCCGGGTTTGCCAGCTGCATCCTCCCTGATCCTAAAATACAGGTATCTTCTCTCTAAAGCACCCATGATGTGCAGAAACAGCGGACGATGCATCCTAAAGCGTCGCCGGAATAAGGCTTCCCCAAAACGCTGTAGCGGAGCGAAGTAGTCTGCATACAACCGAATATGTGTAGCAATGTGGTCACGGGGTACTGTAGTTCGACGATGGATCGGCCGAGGTACCGCAGCCTGCTGCCGCCGCTGCGCCCTCTACTGTAGCAGCCTATCTATCGCACCTTCCACAGCGACCTCCAATTCATTCTCGCTATCACTGTCACTAGACATTCTAGATATACTTGAAATTAGAGATGTAGAGAGAGAAACTTGTTAACACAAGTGGTGCGAATGAAATAAAATTCAACGAGCCGTATATATAGAGTTTAAAAAAAATAAAAAAAAAAATTAAAAATCGGACGTCCGACCCACGCCACAATGGCGGACGTCCGCCCGCCCGTCGCGCCGACGTCCGAGGACACCCGACGTCCTCACGGGACGTCCGTATCCGACCTCCCCTATCACAATGGCGGACGTCCCGGTCGCCCGTCGCGCACGTCCGACCTGACGTCCGCCATTGGAGATGCTCTACACATGACAACATACAAAATCAAAAATTTGAAAATAGGCACTGCACAATTTCACTAAAACAAGAATGAGTATTATTTATTCAGTTGGCTAAAATGACATCAATCCCTATTAATTACGCTAAATTACTATGTATGATATGGAGAAAATAAAAGAGATTAATGAGAGTCATACAAGTTTGTAATTCATTCCAATAAAGAATTAACTGGTCCAAGTCCATGCGTCTCTATTTTTCTTTGTTTACCCTATTCTTATCCGCAATTCTGTTATTTAGTGCACATTCATTAATTGGAAACCCATCCACATTTCCAACAAACAAACAAATCCTACTTAAATTACCCCAAATCGTCTATTTCATTATTACTAGTATTTTTGTAATATTATTTATATTAATCTTAAAACTAAACTGCATGTCCCATTCTCCACAAAACGCGTTTACGTATAATTGTACAGTTGGCCGGCACGCCTAATATGTGCATATTCCATTCAACCGCTCTTCCACATATTTTTATATCTCTAACTTTATATTAAAAATAATTTGCCTCCATTTTATATTAAATTGCCACGTACTCCTCAATCTGAATATATAAATAAAAAGGAGCAGCATCTTATTACTCAAAATAATGCCACTGTGAGCCTGTGATTCTACTTATATACGACAATTTATAATTCTCGTTTATTTTATTCATACTCATTTTGGCCGTTTTTCAATAAATTAATATGTGCGGTTGTTTTAATTGAAAACTTTTCGAGGGCATTATTGGAAACTTAGTATGTGGAGGAGCGCGTTGAGCATAAATGCGTTAGTTCGATCGAATAGATAAAGTCTCCTCTTTTAGAGAGAGAGAGAGACCGTGTGAAGTGAGAGAATCTAGTGGGCTTTGAGCTGTGACTTAGCTGTATCTTCATTTTTCCCCCTTACTTAGCTAATGCAATTCTAATTCAAAACAAGGATCCCTCCCATACAAATTACGTAAATTAGTTACTAAAAAGCAATTTGCATTAATGATATTTACATAATTGTGATAAAATATATATTATTGTAATATATAAAAATTATTACTAATGTTATTTATAAAATAATATAACAGATAATTATCATTTATGTCATATATTTTCGTTGACTTTTTCTCATTTTAATAGTAATAGTTAAAAATTGAAATTATATGGCCAAGTCAAATATGAAAAAAATAATAAAATGTTGTTATTTTGACAAAATGATATTTATATTTTAAATATTAATTAAAAGACGTGATATATCTGAAACGATGATGTTTTATTGTAATATCATAATTAATTTAAATTTTAGTTATACAATTGAGAAAATAAAAAATAGTATCCCTAGATATAATTATAATAAAATTATAAATTACTGTTATACATTTGTAATAAATGTAATTTGATATTTTTGTTATATTTATAAAAATTGTTACTAATGATATTTATAGGAATAGATATAATCGTAAGAAAAGTACTAAATAATAGAGTAATATTATATTTGTAATATTATTCCATGAAAATCAATAATTAATTTAATTTTTGATATGATAATGCTCCTTTATATGCCATCCCCAATTCCTCTCTCATACACACACCGCACAGCACAATTCTTCTCTCTCTGACTCCTCCCTTCAAAGCCACCCAAATCTCTAAACCTCAGATCTCAATTTCTCCGCTTCCTCTCCCCATTCTCCGCCCAGATCTCCGCCGCATTTCGCAGGTGTAGGCGGAAATAGGTCATATACAATCCCCATTCTCAGCTGCTGCAGATAGATGTCTGGTGTGAGATGAAGCAAAAGAATCGCTGCATTTCGTGGAGCGGTGTCGCGCTGCTGCTGCTAGCTCTTTTCCTCTCCTCCTGCTCCTCCGCTGATGCTTCCGAGGTTCACATCGGCAGCAATGGCGGTCCTCTCAACGACGCACAAGTCAGCTACATCGCGAAGCGCCAGCTGCTCTACTACTTAGACGAGTTCGGCGACAGAGGCGAGAACGTCACACTCGATCCGTCGCTCGTCTTCGAAAACCCTCGCCTCCGCGACGCCTACATCGCGCTGCAGGCCTGGAAGAAGGCCATTCTCTCAGATCCCTACAATCTCACCGGCGATTGGGTTGGATCTGACGTTTGCAACTACTCCTACGTCTTCTGCGCTCCGGCGCTCGATAATTCCTCAATCCGCACCGTTGCTGGAATCGATCTCAACCACGGAGACATCGCCGGCTATTTGCCGGAGGAACTCGGCCTCCTCAGAGATCTCGGCATTTTCCATATCAATTCCAACCGTTTCTGCGGAACGGTGCCGAAGAAGTTTAAGAACTTGAAGGTGCTGTTTGAGCTCGACTTGAGCAACAACAGGTTCGCCGGAAAGTTTCCTTATGTTGTTCTAGACTTGCCTAAGCTCATATATTTGGATATTCGGTACAATGAGTTTGAAGGAACGGTGCCGCCGCAGCTCTTCGACAAGCCATTGGATGCTATCTTCATCAATCACAACAGGTTCGCTTTCGAATTGCCTGATAACTTTGGCAATTCGCCGGTTTCCGTGATTGTACTAGCCAACAACAAATTCCACGGCTGTGTGCCGGCGAGCCTCGGCAACATGACCAGGTTGAATGAGATTATTTTGATGAACAACGGGCTGAGGTCGTGCCTGCCGCCGGAGATTGGGATGCTGAAGAACTTGACGGTGCTTGACGTGAGCTACAATGGAATAGTGGGGCCGTTGCCGGAAAGCATTGGAGATATGTTGAGTTTGGAGCAGCTGAATGTGGCTAACAATATTTTCACCGGCGCTATTCCGCAGAGCATTTGCAAGCTGCCGAAGCTGGAGAATTTCACCATCACCAATAACTTCTTCACCGGTGAGCCGCCTGTGTGCTTGGCCCTGCCCGAGTTTAATGATCGGCAGAATTGTTTGGCTAACAGGCCGGCTCAGCGATCAGCCGCTCATTGTTCCGCAGTTTTGGCTAAGAAATTTCACTGTGGTGCATTCCGGTGTCATCGGTTTATCCCCACTCTTCCAGCTCAACCGCCGCCTCCTGTGTATTCTCCCCCGCCTCCTGTTTACTCTCCACCACCCCCTGTTTATTCACCTCCACCACCATCTCCCCCGCCACCATCACCTCCCCCACCTGTATACTCGCCTCCACCACCACCACCTTCTCCACCTCCGCCATCACCCCCGCCTCCACCGCCGCCTTCTCCACCTCCGCCATCACCTCCCCCTCCTGTATACTCACCCCCACCTCCACCTCCATCCCCTCCACCACCATCGCCTCCCCCACCACCACCTCCATCTCCTCCCCCTCCATCGCCTTCACCACCTCCTCCATCTCCTCCACCTCCATCGCCTTCACCACCTCCTCCCCCTCCATCGCCTTCACCAGAACCTTATCCTCCATGTATTCGACCACCACCACCGCCACCTCCTGGCCATCCCCCACCTCCTCCACCAGCCCATTCACCTCCGCCACCCACTCCCTATTATTACTACTCTCCTCCCCCACCATCTCACTCGCCACCTCCACCATCTCACTCACCACCTCCACCGCCTCATTCACCCCCTCCACCGCCCAATTCACCCCCTCCCCCGCATTCGCCCCCTCCACCCCCACATTCACCACCTCCGCCCTCGCATTCACCACCTCCTCCCCAGCCTTGTATAGAACCACCCCCTCCCCCGCCCCCATGTCAAGAACCTCCACCACCGCCACCCTCACCCACACCTTACGTCCACAAGCCCCCACCATCACCATCACCCCCACCACCAGCCCCATACATCTACAGCTCACCTCCTCCGCCTCCAACACCAGTCTATGAAGGGCCGTTGCCTCCGATCACCGGAGTCTCATACGCCTCCCCTCCTCCACCCCCCTTCTATTGATTTTTTTTGCCCTAAACCATTTCCAGAGAAAGAAAAAGAAACAGGTATCTACATGTTTTAATTAGTTATCTTTACGTCTCAGTGCTTACCATTGTCCCTTGGCATACATGATTCTCTCATCACTGGATGAGCGGAAAAGAAAAAGAATTCAGAAACACAAAGAGGGATAGAGAGAGTGATCCAATTAGGTATTGGATGAGAGCATTTGTGCCTGGTATAATGTATTGATTTATTTTAGTTGCCCTTGTGGAAGAAGCAAGATGAGTGGGCGACCAAGAAGAGAGACATGAATTAAGAGCTGAAATTTTTATATATATCTTTCGAATTTATTGTCATGGATCATGAATTTAAGTTGTGAAATAAAGTAGGTATATTGCAGGGAGGCGTATGTATATCATAATCAGGAACTAGAACTGCTGTTGTTCTAGCCCTAGTTTGCTGCCTTTCATTTTTATTTATCATACATTTTTTTCTTCCCTTTTCCCCAGTTTATAGAATAATAATCATCATTTAACATTGGTATTCAATACATCACTTTTTTACCCAGAATTAATCCAGGCCTTCTTCTCTGTTCTGTTTTTTTCCCCAGTTTTTCACAGTTGCTGAGTTCCTTTCTCTCCTCTTTTTCATCCTATACAATAATTTAATCATGAGATTGGTTTAGATTTTATATGATTTGGGATAAAATCAGAGGGACTTAATTGGATTATGTTAGTAAGTATAAATATTAATGGGCGAAAATGATGAACAAAAATGTGATATTGTGTGTGGCTACGCCTAATTAACGTGAAATTACTGAAATAAAATTTATAACATTAATTAGTTTCAAATAATTTTGTCTTACAATATCCATGATCTCTATTAATAAATATTATCATTAACTATAATAGTGATTCGAATTGTTGATAGTATATTAAAACGAGAAAAACGTCTAATCAAATAAGGTGATCGCCCATAATTAACGACACATCCAACTCGGTTGACGGTCCCCGTATACTAAGTTGGAGCATCAATAGTGGCGCGGAATTACCAAAAACTTCTGTCACGTCGTACGGACTTCCCACTGCACTGCTATGTCATAAGGAATTCTCACTGCACAGTGACGGACATTCCCAAGGACATCCCGAAGGACTTCCCACAATTAAAAAAATTCACAAATTCAATAATTTCCGGAAGTAAGATATTTACGAAATTAAATAGTCGACACGAATACGGAGAAAATGCAACCACATTATTAAAAAAAACATACTTCATTATAAAAAAAATACATAATTACTAAAAAAAATTACATTATTAAAATAAAAACCGGCTTCTCACTCCTCGGATTCCCCGTCGCCGTCCCCGCAGCCGCCACCCCCCTCACCGTCACCGTCCGACATGTCTCCGAACCCCAAATCGCGCCGCATACTGTTGATGAGGGGTTTAAGCGACCGCTTGTTATGGGGGTCGGTCGATTGGCGCCATTCAACCATTGCACGTAACAAGGTTTCATGTGCCGCGATGCGGGCGAATGAGGGTTCTCGGGATCGTTTTGGGCGGGTGCTACCGATTAGGCCTCGGCGGATCTGCTGGTGCTTCCCCTCGCCATTTGCGCCGCGGACTTTTGCCCAACCGGGCGACGGCGGCTGGTCGACGATGTGGGTGTCGGGAACTCTGCCTCGGAGGGGGGGAGTTCCGCTGAACCGGCACTGCTACTGTACTATCCGGAGTCGCTGATCTTCGTCCGCTTCGGCCAGCCAGATTCAACACCCGCAGTGAACTTGGCCGAAGACTGCACCACAAGATACACCGCCCTATATTTGAATTCCCCGAAGCCCAACTGAGTGTCGGGGAACTGCTGATGAGACGGAGCTTCACATCCTCGGCAGACATTTCGCTGGTTGCCGAGCGGAGGTTGTTTGTGTAAATGCCGGCAAATCGGCTAAGCTGCCTCTTCAGTCGTTCTCACTGTTTCCGACATTGCTCTCCATTGTGAGGCTTCCCCTCTGGCGGTTTGAACGGGAGGTAGCTTTGGCTAATGCGCCACCACATCCGGTCGATGTGCTGGTTCGCCACCACATCCACTACACTAATCCACGTCTTCGCCAGCGCGACTCACTCGTCCATGATCCAGACGGTCCTCCTGTTCCCGCTGGATCCCTCCCCCACCGCAGCGGCCCCCTCCTCACCACCTTACATTGGGATGCCCTGTCCCCTGCCCTTCCCTCGCCCTGTCCTCCCCCTCCTCACTGTCGCCAGTGGTGCGTCGGTGGGAGAATCCCGGATCGAAGAAAGCCCCAACTCCTCGAGCGATAACGTGTCATTGCCAGTGAACTGAGTCTCGAGAGGAGAACTCGTCGGGTTGTCCGTCGACAGTAAATCCATATATGGCCGATAAGCGTTGTCCACCGGCGATTGGGGGACCCCCTGCCTACTCCCCCCCGGAGCGACACGCGATCCCTGCATCATCATCCCCGGCATTTGGGGCATCATTCCCGGCATCATTCCCGACATTCCGGCACTCTCCCCGGGCATCTGGGGCATCATCCCATACCACTGCAGGTACATGTTGAAGTACCCGGGCATTATTCCCGATGGCATTTGAGATTAGGGCATCATCCCCTGCATTCCGGCACTCCCGCCGACGGGAAAATAAGGCGCCGGTGACTTGCTAGTGGCGGGGGAATCGCTATCGTGGTGCTCCATTGTTCTTTGAAAGAAAGGTATTTTTAGAGAGAGAGATACTCGTTAATACAAGTGGTGCAAATGAAATGAAGTTCAACGGGACGTATTTATAGAAATTAAAAAAAACATTTAATGTAATAAACAGGAATTCCGCGCGTACGTCCGTGGGAGTCAACGCAATGGCGGACGCTCGCGCGACGTCGCGACGAAATTCCACGTAAACGCCGCGGAACTGCGGTGTCCTCTGCGGAATTCCGTATCCGTGCCTACCATGCACAATGGCGGACGTCCGCCGCCGAATTCCGGAACGCCGGTCGGAATTCCACCGGGACGAGCGCCATTGCTAATGCTCTTAATGATACATCCAAATCAGTTGACGATCACAATCTCTATTTTTATATTATATCGAATTATGAAATGACAACTTTGTCCTCCTCTTCTTTTTCAACTCTCATACTTTTCCTTTTAGAGCATCCGCAGCAGTGCTCGCTGCGGAGGACGGCGTCCGTGCCTCTGGCTCGGCACGGCCCTGTCCGCTGCTGTGGTCTTGCCAACGGCACGGCTCTGATGGATACATAGAGCACGTTCGTGCCGCTGAGCAGGGCGACGTGGTGCGTTTCTATTGACCGTTGACATTTTCTTTTTTTTTTTTCTTTTTTTTAAATCAAAAATAATACCAAAAATAAAAAAAATATTTTCAGATTCCCAAAAATATAGCCGTTTTATTACCGTTTTTTGAATTTTTTTGAAATTAAAAAAAATTAATCCCAAAATCATCTATAAATACACACATTCATCATCCATTTGGGCGAAATTCGGCCACGAGTAGTGGGTTTTTTTAATTTTATGAATTTGATTATGTAATTTTTTATTTCTAGGATTTAAATTATGTAATTTTTAATTTTTAAGACTTTAATTATGAATTTTTTTTATTTTTTGTAATTTGTAATAGTATTGCAGGTATTTTTAATGCATTTTAATATTGTGGAAATGTTTTTATTTAAATTGAATATTAGAATGGTGGGACCCTTGAGCATGTCCTTGCGGAAGAACATGAATGTGGGTGTTGTGCTATTAGGGAAGAGCATGAAGTAAAAAATTAATAAAAGTGAGTCCGGACCCACATCCGTGCTCTTGCCAAAGAGTACGGACGTGGATGCTCTAACTTTTCTCCTAATTTTTTATGTCTCGGAGTAATAATTTTAGAATGTTGCCGACAAAATTTTCAAATTATTCCATTACCATATGCTATCATCCTTCATTACCGTCGAGGTTAGGCATGGAACAAAATATTATTAATCTACTTGAAAATAATTCAAACTCAAACTCAAACTCAAACTCAAACTCAAACTCAAACTCAAACCTAAACCTTTTTTTGTCTTGACAATTGTCAGCTTATATATGTCCAAATTTGATTTGTGGCGTTTAATTTGGGTATGTTGCCAACTCAAACTTTTAGATGCTTTTAAGCCACAAACTAACAAATTAGAGAAAACATTAATGCAGTGCTAAAAAAGCACAGGCTGGAGGATTATTCAGAGTGGGAACAGGTTGCTGGAGTTGGATTTTGTGGGAAAAAACCTAGTCAACCTATTATTGTTTCTTAAATATTTCACAGTTATATACTTAGGACCTAAAACTGCTTAATTATGACATTCCGTATTTTTGGTTAATTATTGATCATTAGATCATCTAATTCTAGGGCCAAGATTTGGGCTGCATTTCTGGATTTAAACACATACTTGTTTTGATCATCTCCCTATATATATATATATATAAGTCATACTAAATAATTCGTGTTTTTGGACCGGGGAAATTCGCTTTGAAGCTTATGTTTCACATTAGAAAAATTATCGGCCATCATTTTGTCAAGTTACAAATAACAACTTTAGGAATTGGACCTAGATAATGAGATCAAATTACTAAATTGTCCTCCATTTTTTTTACTCTCTATTTGAGTAGACATATTATTAAGGGTATTTAAGTCCATACGAAATTAACATGGCATTCTGTCTTTCCAAACAAACAAGTACTACTAGTATTAAAGATAGGGTAAATTTTTATCAAATTATCAAACACATCCACTAGATATAATAATTAGCACAAATCATAATACTATCATGGACCGTGGTCATTATCCTACCTAGTCGAAAAATAGATATATCGAACCGCATCTATTTTATTTTCTAAATGTGATTTATCTTTCTCATGTAATTTGAATCCTATTCCACAAAATCAAACTTTACTTAGTATACACCTCGAACAACGACTGCAACTAAAAAAATCTTCATTCTTAAATTCCAATTTCAAAACTTGGAAACTACATGGGAAATAATAGTGAATTTCTATTGGAGATTAAACATTCATACATTTCACTTTCAGAAAAAGAAGAGTATGTCTCTATTGCCAAGGTCCCATTCACCAAAAATTCACTAGAGCCAAAGCCAAAGATATGGTGATACTTTAAAAATAAAGGTAACACTACATGTAAATTTTTTACTAATATGTACAAACATGTTAAAAGCTGAACTAGATTTGTGCAACCATTGATATAAAGTAAGAATTGCTTTGACTATTTTGTGGAGAAAGTGGTGATGGGTGGATCTTTGTTGACTAATGAGGATAAAGAAAGTGAATGAAATAAAATTTTTAAGTGAAAGTAAATTGGCACTAAAATCCCGCCTCAATTTGTGTTAACCACACAAATCAATAGGATCTCCCACTTATTTATTATCCATCAACCATAATTCCACCACTCACCATGTGCACATTTAAGTTTCCTTCAACTTCACACCTCTTCCTACTTATACAAATTCTAGACATTATTTATTCACTTTTTTCTCTTCTTTTTTTTTTTAATTATAAAAAGTAGTATTAGCATGTTCTTTATATCTATAAGGCCAAATCCCTATGGTGCTTTGAACTTTTAAGATTTGAATGTGATAACGGAATTATTAATTAACCCATATTTTGATGAAATTTGGATGTAGCATCTTCTTTCAAAGTGATCTTGGGTTTGATTCTCATCTTTGATTATATATGGATGTAAATGCTTAAAGTGATCTGGTATGAATAGCATTGGAGGAATTACTTTGGGCAATTATTTACGAAAAGATAGATTTACATTTTTCGTGTAAGATATATAGGTATTAAAAATCATAAATTTTTGGCCAATGTTGGCAATGTTATGAACTCTGAAAGTGATTTAAAAATAACAAATATTAGACCTACATAATATATTTTCACATATTATTCAACGTTGAATTCAAGAATTAAGACGTTAAAGAATGCTATTATTATATGTATAAATTCATACTAAAGAGTAGATTTCATGGCTAGCCACGAAGAATCAAATTTGAAATCAGTTTATGACTTTTAAGTCTTAATCTTTGAGCGCTTATTTGTGCAAAAATGTTACCCCTATAGGTTCAATGACGAATGGAGGTGGGGTCGGGCGGGGTCGGCCGACCCCACCGTGGGTCTATGAATACCGGAAATTTTTAATTGTATTCAGGCGTTCGATCAACCGTCGACCCCATCTTACGACCCTCTGCCCCAAAAACGACAATCTTTCTCTTTAAAATATTTCATACAAATTGTACATTTGATCGTTGTTTTGTGATTTTTGTAAATGAGAGTAGTAATGAAAGTCTCTCAAGAAATCATATATGGTGTCTGTGTTGGTTATTCAGGAATAGGTCTGTATGTTACAGTGTGTGAGAGAGATTGAGAGAGTATTGGTGGCTTTATCTCCTTTCTTCTCCATATCCATCAAATGCTCTTAGTTTTAGAACTACTGTGCATGTCATCTTTTATGTATTTGATTTGTATTTTTTTTAATGTTACATTGTGAATCATTGAATGGCTAGCAGCAATATAGCATTATATGTTTTGCTTTTAAATAATTTTATTGTGAGTCATTTTTTCAAGGAATATTACCTAATGAAGTATACACTATTTTTCAAGTGGAGACGGTATAATTTCACAAATGGTCAAACTATACATTCACCAATTTTACAAAAAGTTATCACAAATTATCTAATTTATGCACTAAACAACTTAAATTATTAATTCTTGTATGAAAAATTATTAAAATAACCTTGTTTCTTTGACGATTTTACATCGACAATGTCAAGTAGGGAAGAAAGTTGATCTTAGTGATCCGACGTGCCGATTGGAAGGGTCGTCGGTCAACACATAAAATTAATATAGAGTTTATTGCTCATTTGTCCGACCCCATACTAAATATTTTCTGGATCTGTCATTAATAAGGTTAATTATATGAGGGAGTTGTAACTTTGTAAATAATGACTCATTGTTGAAAAATACATAGTTACGCCAAGTTGTGACTTGTGATATAAAAGTCACAAACTTATACTTTCAGTTCTTATTTGTAAATCAGAAAATACAAGGCTCAAAAACTATGAATTTTCTTGTTATGTTGAATGTATATATGTATTAGTTGTGGGCCTTGTGGCATATATATGATTATGTCACGCTTTCTCTATTACTCCCTTCGTCGGTGAATAGGAGTCCAATTTCTTTCTCACACATGTATTAAGAAATGTTAAAAAAATAGATGAAAAAAAGTTAGTGGTGTATGAATCTCACTTGTATATATTAATTTTAAATAAAATATGAGTGAAATGAGTTAGTGGAATGTGAGGCTATTACTATTTCATAGTAAAAATAAACTAAGACTCCTATTCACTGACGGACCGAAATGAAAAAACGAGACTCTTATTCGTGGACAGAGAGAGTAGTTTATCATTCTTTCTTACGTACTTTATAAATTTCTATCGGCAAAAAAAATTATAAATTGCATTTACATTAAGGTTCAATTCGTTCTTTTTATTCGTGTAATTAAATTGAAAAGAAAAATTGATTAAGTTATGATTTTTATAATTTGTAAACTTTATGACATCTAACAGCATTCACAGTGTGCTTCGTAAAACTTAGCCACAAGGCTCCCAACTCTATTTTTTTTTCCCTCAAACACCATCACGGCGGGGGTTAAGGCGGACCCCTAACCTGTATATATCAAAAATCACCAAAAGAACATACATTAACCAAGCTCAAAAGTGACTCGATCCGCACGAGAGATACAAATCAGAAGAGCTAAACCCTATTTCTCAGCTATCATGTCAACTTTTCTCATTCTCATTTCGCTCCAACTTAATTTCACAATCATCATTTATAAAAAGGAAAACTACTTCATGGAGTATTACTTTAAAATAAAAAATTACATTAATCTTCCATTTTTTTTCCTGGAGTTCCTCGGTCATCTTGGCCATAAAGCAGAGGCACTCAACCTCGGACAAATGGGAAGTGTAAGTATGCATATTGCACGAACACTGTTTGAGCTCTTCAATTCATTTCCAAAAAATTTGAAGAAAGAAAAAAAAATAAAAAGAAAGTATGAAAAGATAGAGTGGGGCCACCCGCAACGCATCACGCGGGTGGCCCGTATTCCATCACTAAGGGACGAGACGGCGGCGTGACGCGTTGCAGCGCCCCGTCTCGTCCCCAGCCCGCTCCGCGTTCCGTCCCGCCGTGACGAATGGCAAGACGTCTCGCCACGCGTCGAGGCGACGTGGCGCGCTCCTGCGCCATGCGTGATGCCCACTTGCCGGCCCGCGAGTGGGCATCGTCACGCTGACGCAATAAATCATTTTTTAAAAAAAAAATCGAATTAAATATAAAAAATACAAAAATGAAAAATGGTAATATTACCGTTATATTACCGTTTTTTCCTTTATTTATTTATTTTTATTTTTTTTACTCTATAAATACCCCTAATTCATCCACATTTCACACACAAATACACATCTATTCTTCCCAAATCATCTCCATTTCCTCTCCAATTTTCATCTAACATCTTATCACAAAATGTCCGGAGACGGAAACTCTAGCGGTGGCGGCTCCGGCGGGTTCGACATCAACGCGTTCGGCGACTGGGGGGGACATGTACAATGTCCTAGGTGGGGGTTCCGGTTCGTCGACGCCGGGGGGTACCAACCACCCCATTTTGATGTGGATGCATACGCCCGTCCCTCCGCCCCGAGGTATTCGCAAGGATTATCCCAGATTCGGGAGGATTATTCTGTTGAACCCACTCCGGAAGAAGGCCGAGGCGTTGGAGGAGGCAAAGGCGGGGGAGGAGGCCGAGGCGGTGGAAGCTCCAGGGCGGAGGCGGACGAGGAGGATTTAGGCCGGCATCCGTACGGCCCCAAAGAAACGCTGGCGGTGTACAATGCCTGGATCAACGTCTCGTACGATCCCATCGTCCGGAATCAACAACCCCGGAAGTGCTTCTGGTAAAAGGTCACCGAGGCCTACCATGAGATTAAGCCGAAGGGGTCCCGCCGCCGCACATATAAGATGCTCCGTGCTCACTTTGACCGAGTCGACAGAGAGGTCAAAAAATTCTACCCCATCTACAAGAATGAAGCAGCTCATTACCAAAGCGGAGCCACGGGAGCCTACATTCTGAGGTCGGCTTTGAGAGTCTACTGCGACGACACCAAAAAACAATTTAAATATGTCGATGTTTGGGAGGTCGTCAAAGACGAGGAAAGGTGGGCCGGCGGTGTGAGGTCCAGCTCTGGCTCGACCTCGAAGCACACGGCGGGTGGCCAATACTCGTCTAGTGAGGGCGGTTCGGGCAGCACCGCAGGCGAGCTTGCCTCGCAGGAGGTTGAGGGCACGGCAGACGATGCCGGGAGGTCCTCCCATGGGCGCCGTCGACCGCAAAGGAGAAATGCGGCGAAGGCGGCTAGAGGGAGGAGGGGCCGAGCTGAATCAAGCCAGGCAGGCTCGGGGGCACCCTCGAACTCTCTAATGTCCATGTACATGACCGCCACAATGGCGGACACTTCCCGCATGACCCCTCCCCAATACCAAGCCTATCTTGCCGGAATTGAGTTTATGGCAAGACAACTTGGTATTCCGCCTCCAGGTGGCTTCAGTGCACCTCCACCGCCTTCGGGGGATGATTCGCCGGCGGTGTAGTTTTTTTCATTTTCTATAAAATTATATTTTAAATTATGTAATTTTGATTTTTTTAGGATTTTAATTATGTGTTTTTTTTGTTTTTTTTTAATTCTAAGTTGTATTTTTATTTTATGTTGTAATTTTATTTTATTTTTAATGAAGTGTGTTTTTATTAATTTAATTTATTGGAAATAAAAATAAAAAATGAAATTGAATGAATAGTAACTTAAGGGACGGATAAGAGAGGGAGGGTTGCAGGTTCCGTCCCTTAATTAACAGATAGACTAAAAAAGTATAGTGGGGTCCATGAATAGTAAATTAAGTGACGGATAAGTGACAGCATTGCGGATGGCATGATAGGTGTAAAAACTAAGGACATATCGATATTTATAGAGAAATTAAATTAATAAAAAATATTAAAAAAAGGATTAAATTGGCGAGGATGTAATATGCTCCCCTATGTGGCTATGTCATGTACCTATATACAATCAATTACATATTGACGTGTTTCTTCCATCCTTTTCACTTTTTTTACTTCCTAATGTCTTGTCACACTTTGGTTGTCTCCCATTTACCGAAATTTCCTTCACTCCTACAATAGTTACGCCCATTTATTCGTGATTTTCGTTATTGGATGGATGCTATTAAAAAGAAAAAAAAATGGAAGCTACGTGTACGCGGTGTCAATTTTTATTGACAACAATCATAACATAACTAATTTATACCCTCGTATCCAACATCTGTGTTTCTCCTGGTAGAAGAACATGTTCGAGATGCATCGTGCACGGTCCTCAAGGTGTACACTAGCTTGAACAGGGTTTGCTGCTCTTACTTTAACTTAAATGACACACAACCAAGCTCATAGTAGTTCGTGAAACAAATTATGACAAGACAAACGTTTTTTCATATTCGAAACATAAATCCATTTATCAGCATAAGCAAAACACATAACATAGAATGCATATGTTTTAATTTATTTTTTTATTATTGGCGGCCGCCCGAGGCGTTATGTGCAACGCTGAGCTTTCGAAAACTTACTCTCTTTGCCCCTTTATTATTCGCTTTTTAATTGAATTCATAATTTAATTAAAATCGCTACAAAATTTTTCAATTAAAATCTTAACTTTAATTACTCCAAAGGGAGAATAATTCGTAAGTATAACTAATTGGCTCCGAAATTAAATAAATAACTTCCGTCAATTAATTGACTAGCCAACAATAAACTTGAATTAATTATAGCCCAAAGCTTTTAAAAGTGAGGCCCAAAATAATGAAATTATTGGCCCAAAAGTGAGTTCCACAAAAACAATATGATTGACAACCGGTGCCGTCTCATTTAACCCGGTAAGTTAAGTTTCTTCAATTAAATTCGATTTCTTAATTTTAAAGTTTGGTTATTTCTGTTCGGGTTCGATTAAGCAATATGATTGGGTTGATGATATGAATATGGTGAATGTGAAATTGATGATACCTTTTTGAACTTTTGGTAAAGATTAGTGGAAATTGGCCTTTGTCTCGTTGGAGGGGTTTCTTGCCATAATATTTGGTGATTTTTTTCCATAATTTTGGAGTCTCATTTTTTGGGAATTGATTTATAGGATCAAGACAAGAAATCAAGAAGAAATTTTGTAGGTGGAGATCAGTGACAAAAATCGCTCCTGCAGGGAAGAAAGTAAGGAAATTTTTCTTTTCCTTATTCTAGATTTATTTGGGCTCAAGAAAGGAAGAATAAAAGAAATTGGGTTCAAGAGTAACAATAAAAGAATTTGGCCTACCATGTTATTTTATTTGATTTAATTAATTGTTGAAGCCCAATACTTATTTAATTAAGGGATATTGACATCTAATATCATGAAACTTTTAAAAAGTTAGGTTTTTCCCACGAATTTTAAAATTGGCAAATAATATCATGAACTTTACCCTGGGTTTATTTTTTTCCCACGAATGAAAAAATTCATGTTATTTTAATAGATTGAAGAACAATTTTGGAGGGTGTGCTTCAAGAAAAACTATCTTCAATTATTGAAAAACTTGAAGCTCTAAAAAATTGTTATCGAGAAATTATGAAAACAAATAAGTATCATAATATTATTTGTGGGAAGTTTTCATTCGTGGGAAAAAACAGACCCGGGGTAAAGTTCGTGATATTATTTGTCAATTTTAAAGTTCATGGGGAAAACCCAACTTTTTTAAAGTTTCATGATATTAGATGCCAATATACCTCTAATTAATTTGGACAATGGATATCTACATTTAAATATTTTCTTTTGAAGTAGAAGGAGATCTGAAAATTGGCTGTCGGGATTTACCCGATGTCAACTCTGCAAAAAATGTCAATCGGAGTGAATGTCAATCTAATGTGTGTAAAATAACACTACAATTATATTAACATACTCATATAATTGTGTTGACATTTGAAATTATACTATAGTGACATCATTAAAATGTCAATCGAGATTAACATTGATATCCTTTTATATCACAATATTATTTTTAAATTAAAACATGATATTATTTCAAATCATTAAAAATCTTTTAAAATTCTATAACCTAAATTGTATAGTTAGCATTTAGGGAGGAGTTATCAATAAATTACCTCGCTATAATAAATAGGTATAGATTTAGTCTAGGATATTAAATAATACTAGTACTATATATCATTTTTTTCTAAAACTTATGTGGCATACAACGTGGCAGTTTAGTGAGCCACATCAAATTTTCGATTTGAAAATATTGATTCTAATAATTTTAAGATATAATTGATGGAAAAAGTGATAATTATAGTAACTATATAGTAAGTACTCCATAGAACAATGAAAAAATGTTAGTTGTTTTAAACCTTTAATTTTCTCTAATTGGGGAGAGTGAGACGGTGATTGAACCTTTTCTTCGAGAAAGCTGATCTTATTGTATTTTACAAGGTAGAACTAAAATAACATCGATCTTATAATATATAGTCATTTCATATATTGTGTTTAAATAAAAAAGCTATGTATATCCTATCTTCCGAGGCCATTTGGTAACTCGTATTAATCCATAACCATAAATTATTAGAAGTCTTCGTAATATCTAACCAACTTACAATGATATTATACGTATTTTGTATGAAAATAATAATAAAAAAGCCATCTATCTCCCCATCTCCCATGGTCCATTCCAAACCACTAGTTTTATATTTAGAGTTTTTAAAATTTATTGAGAACGCTTTTGTTGAAACTGAAATTCATAATTTTGAAGATTTAACCTGAAGTTAACACCTCGGCATTTCTTATTAACTTATTACTTAATATGTAAATTGCACGTGTATTTGTGTGACATTGCTCACAATGAAAATACAACCAACCACTAAAAACTACTATGATTTTCAGCAATTTAATACTCCATCACCTAAGCTATGTAGCTTAATCGCAGTGATTCTTAAATGGTCGAAAACCTTTAAATAAATATAAATTTTTAACGTACAAGTCGTTAATAAACTCTTTATTACATGAATATAAATTCTTAAATGGTCGCAAACCTTTAAATAAATATAAATGGCCTCAAGCATACTAGCTCAACAAATCTACGTCACTTATTTTCATTATTACATGAATATGAATTCGATCCATATGTGGATAAATTTAACCACAGATATATTACATAAAAGCTAAATTTAAGTGGCCACCTTCTTTTTTAAGTTAGGTGAACAAGGACTCCCTACTTTATTTTAATTAAATTTTCAATTTGTCATCTTATTATTATGTACACGTATATTGTTTGAATATTGTTACTATTTGAAATCCAATGTGATTGTAAAAGGATCTAGAATTGCTTGTATATTGGATAACGTCAGCAGAGATGAATACTAGTAAAATTTAATGAAAGATGATGGGGCTATTGTTCTAATTTTATACTCCAGAAATAACAAAAAACAATCATGAATTCAAAAGATAAGTTTGGATGTACTTAATATATAGCCTATACCAAGTACCAACCCCTTAATCGGCCGGTGACAGATAACTAAATTTTAGTTTGCATAAATCTGAAATTTATTGCTCTTACTTTCCATAAATCTGAAATTTATTGATCTATATGGTATTTTGTTATAAGAGTACATTGTCAAATAATACACGAAAGATGGTTAAATTCTTATTCGTCTCCTAGTTTTCAATATCTAAAAATAAATCACAAAGTTTGAGATTTTTATAATTATCTCATTTCTTATCCTTCCTTTTTTTGGCTAATTATACGCTGGTACGGAGTCAGTTTAAGAGACGTGGACAAAATGTCATTTTGAACTTAATTAGACGTTTTCATTTTGCGCAACAACGTTTTGTCCACGTATTTTAAACCGTCTGCCACATCAGCACATAATTAGCCGAAAAAGGGAAGGATAAGATGTAATAAACAAAAATTTCAAACTTTGTGATTTATTTTCATTGCAGCAAGATTTGACTCTCCGTTGCCAACTGCGCTGCCCTTGGGGCATTGTGATTTATTTTCAGATTTTATGAAGGGTGGGACGAATCACGAGGAGTTCTCTAATTTGATCATCTTTCGTGATTTATTTCACAATTTGCCGTATTATAATTATTAAATCTTTTTTATATGTATTGTTGTTATATGAATTGTGATATTCAACTAATAACATCATTTTTCTTTCAATTAATAAAGTCTGATGTTTGAGTTTTCTCAAATACACGTGTATAATAGTTTGAGTCTAACTAAATAAAAGTCAATAATGTATCTCTTACATTAATTAAATATAGCTTATCTCTTAATTATCGTCTTTATTTAATTATACAAGGATTAATACCAAAATATGCCTATTCATACGGTATTTAATAGTGCAATTCGAATTAGTATTTATTTAATGAATTTCGAGACCATGCAAGAAATTATAATGATGCTAACATGAATCATATTTCGTTTTCTTTCTCTTTTTTCCCAGTAGGAATTCAGTGGGCGCGTTACGCATAGGACCACAATAATAATAAATATTGACATACGAAATAATTTTTTTTAAAAAATATTTTGATATTGAAGCTTGATTTATAGAAATTAAAATACTGAAAAAAGTAGGTATTTTATTTTATCAAACACGTAATTATTTGTTGGGGGAGACCACCATGAGAGGATGAGTAATTGCAGCAAAGGAGGTGCCTAATCAACGAGTTTAATTTTATTAGTGTAAAGCGTGTTTTAACCTCTTTGTTGTTCTAATAATTAAAAATAAATATTCTTATACGTCAATAATTATGGGCACATGGAACTCTTTTTCTAGACAATCACTTCTTTAAAAGAAGAATATTACACTGTCTTGGCATTGTATGCTTAATACCTGCCCTTTTGTTGTTTCCCTTTAAGAATGAAAACAATTTTAAACATTAGATTGGAACAATTTACCTATTTTTGATTGCATTAATTGTACTTCAACCGAGTACTCTTTTTTTTTTGGTATTGTTTTTTTCATTTCGATTTTTTATCAATAAGATTTTATGAGACTCCTTCCATGAGTTTTCGATACCTCCCTTTTGGATCAACAAGCTTGGCGAATGTAATCTTATGAGTGATTGAGTGACGGATATAGATTTTTCTATGTTCGAAGGTCAAAAAGACATTTTACGATTTTTTTCATACGATTTAATGCAAACTTAAAACACAATTTAAATTCTACTGAATTATACTCCATATTTAACAAGTAAAAAAAAACATTTATACAATATATCTATTACGATTTCTTGATACTAATCTTGGAGTAAAGATAATCAAGAGGAGAGAAAAAATAGTCATGGCCCATTAATTTAAAATTTTAATTGAGATAATTTTCAAATTCTAAAATTTAGCCTTCAATACTATACTCCTATATATTTAATTATATTGATAACATTGAATTCCCGTTTTAAAATTGTCACAATTGTCAGGGCCATGGCCATGGACAGCCCACAATTACATGTATCTACACCACAAAATCTTACAATGCTTTTTACAAGATTAATAATTTGTTGAGAAAACTATCAAATATGGTTAAATTCTAACTTAAAATATACATTTGTTAAATTTTGATTTGCAGCTTAAAAAATTTAGGCCAAATTCTGGTATGCAACTTATAAAATAATTAGCACCCATGTTCAGAATAATATGAAGTAAAGTACTCCTAGTAAACACAATATCTAATTTTTGAATTAATTATCAACTTACTTTTTTAAATATATGGTTTAACGAAAGAATCTCAAAACATACATGTTAAATATTCGATATAAGTTTTCCATATATATGGTGAATTCCAGCTCTAAAATACTCCAATGTTACAAAAAAATATTCATCTGCTTTCATTTTATTTCCCAACATAACTATGAGGAATCTCCTGAAATCAATTCTTTTATTTTTATCATGTTTTATCAGTCGTTGACACGAACCCCTAAGAGCATCTCCAGCGGCGGACGTCCGGCTCGGACGTCGGCGACGGGCGACCGGACGTCCGCCATTGTGGAAAATAAGGTCGGATACGCCCATGCAGGTAGGACGTCGCACGTCCTCGGATATCCGCGGGACGTCCGAGTCGACGGGCGCCATTGTTTGGGGGGGGGGGTCGGACGTCCGTTTTTTTTATTTTTGATTTTTTTGAACTCTATATATACGTCTCGTTGAACTTCATTTTCCCGTATTCCGTGTCAAAATTATAATTCCGTTAAATAATTGTGATTTATTTTATTGCGGGAAGTCCTAGTGGGAAGGACGATGGGAAGGGCGGATTATGCAGGGGAAGTCCTAGTGACGTGGCAGTGGGATGAGAAGTCCTAGTGACGTGGCAGGATGTATTTTTGGGAAGTCCTAGTGGATGTTCGAGTGGGACGGGCAACCACTGGAGATGCTCTAACTATATTCCCACTAACTTAATACTCCACATGTTTAAATTGCATAAGACGAAAGGTAAGATTCTTGCACTATAATTTCGGTTGCACTGAAATTACCAATTAAAGAGAATGTAAATCTTGATCAATTTATTCAATTAATATTTATATGTCATACATATATCGTGAATTAAATTCCTTTAAACGCCGTTTAAGTAAGTTGTTTAAAAAGGGAGTCTTATTTTCATAGAACAAGGTTAGGACTTAGGGGTATATTTTATTCATAAAATAATCGCCAAAACAAAATATTTTAATCATATTGGCTAAACTGAGTCAAACAAAATCTACCAGCCAGAAAAAAAAAACAAAATCATAGATTACCAAACTTGTTTCAACATCGAATTCACCTGCAATTGCTGCAAACTATCCAAATCATTAATAAAATATTGGATGAAATGTTGCACAATCCAAACAATGATGGCATTAGCGTGAATAGAGGGCTAAGATAGGGGCAACACCGGCACAAGAGATGAAAAAGGAGGCCATTAATAAGGAAGTTGAAGAAGGAGAGGGCTGTTTGCAATTATTTTTTTTCTTACTATAAAAAGGAGCTGCTCGACGCAATTGCCTTCCACCATCAAATGCGCTGTCCCCTCTCTCTCTCTCTTCGAGAATTTTCCGTGCTGCTCCAAAAACCTCTGAAAAGAGAAAATCAGTTTAGAATCTTCGTAATTAGGAAAACCTGAAATTTGCATCACAAAGAGCAAACCCTAGGAATTGCGTGTGCTACGTACGGGTTTGCCGATCAAACATTGATGATTTCAATTATCTGATAGCATTCATTTTTGGAGTTCGTTTTCGTTGTGTTTTTTTTTCGACCGTGAAGGTGCGTGTGGCTTTGCTTATTCCATGCGTTGCGATTTGTTTCGTGGCTTGTATCGAGATCGGGATGGTTTGGATTTATCTCTTCTGCCTTCGAATTTAATTGCATTGTGTCGTTTTTTTTGTGGCTGAATGTTCAGATCTGCTGTGGTTTTCATTGGCTCTGGCGGATTTGTAATTTATTTATCGCCTGTGTTTATGCTTTGTTATCTTCTGCTTAGCGCATGCGCGTGAATAATTCGAAACCATGACTGGCCGTGTATTTTGTGCTGTATTTGAATCGTTTTGCAATTGCTTTTGAATTATTTGTCTGTGAGCTGGGGACTGTTTGTGTTGAATAGGAACACTGCCAATGCTCATTTGAATTGTGTGATGCCATTTTTGCCTCTTTTTACCCCCTTCACGCTGGTATTGTGTTTTGACGCAACATTTCTCGAGAATAAATTACCCAAACTGCGTAGAAATTAGGCAGCACTGTATTCTGATTCTTGTAGATTGCACTGTTTTCAGGAAGGACATGTCATACTTGAAGGGAGTTTAGTGATATAGTACTCTTGGTGGTTGAATTAGCCCAGATATCATTCAATTGTCTCCTATTGTTCTAACATCATGGTCGCCACTGCTGCAACTTCTGCGTTTCTCCAAATACCTTCTCCAGCTTCAGACTCTGCTGGAAAAACACCAGGAAAGGCATTAGGGAGTGTCCCTGCAAGTATTGATGCACGTGGCACCAATGCTAAGTCAAAATCCACATCGTCGGGAAGATTGCACGTTAAGGCTAACGCACAAGCCCCTCCCAAGGTCAATGGCTCTAAGGTTGGCTCTATGGAGTCTCTGAAGACTGAGGACATGTCACCTCCACCGAGGACATTCATCAACCAATTGCCTGACTGGAGCATGCTTCTTGCTGCCATTACTACAATATTTTTGGCAGCTGAAAAGCAATGGATGATGCTTGATTGGAAGCCAAAACGGTCAGATATGCTTGTTGATCCTTTTGGTTTGGGGCAGATTGTACAAGGTGGTTTTGTGTTTCGTCAAAACTTCAGTATTAGATCTTATGAAATAGGGGCAGATAGGACTGCTTCAGTAGAAACACTGATGAATCATTTGCAGGTGCATGTTGATTCTTTTTATGTCTTAATGTATTTCTGTGATTGTGAATTGTTTAGTGTTCTGGTTGCACCTTGTAGATGAAGTTGCTCAATTTATACAGGAAACAGCTCTAAATCACGTAAAAAATGCTGGGCTGCTGGCTGATGGCTTTGGTTCAACACCAGAGATGTGCAAACGAAATTTAATTTGGGTGGTTTCCAAAATGCAGGTTGCTGTAGATCGCTACCCTACATGGTAAGTTTTTGCTCTCAAACAATTAATAAAACAGAGTTGACCATATAATGTTTTGAAGAAGTTCAATTGAGTGTTTTCTTATTGGTTATAATCTGATGGGGTGATGCTCTGTTTTCAGGGGTGATGTTGTTCAAGTAGATACCTGGGTAGCTGCATCAGGAAAGAATGGTATGCGTCGAGATTGGCTTGTGCGTGATAGTAACACCGACGAGATATTAACTAGAGCTACAAGGTTAGAATATTTTGACCAAGCAACATTTGGTATATTCATGAAACATCAACAAAATCAGCGAAGCATTACTGAGTGAAGCAGCTGTTTTCTTATTGAGAACTAGTTTGATAATGATGAACAGTGAAAAAATTGATCTTAATATGCTCTACTTTATTGGATTTGAAAAAATGGAAAGTTAAGCTGGAGTTAGAGGCCAAAAGACTTTTTTTTAGACTGGTTGTATATTGCATTTTACAACACTTAAGATTTTGAAATTGAAATGTGTTTTTATGTTTTTGGATAGTCTATGGGTAATGATGAATAAAGAGACACGGAAGTTATCCAAAATGCCGGATGAGGTCAGAGGTGAAATAGGTAGCTACTTTGTGGATTCTCCTCCATTAGTGGATGATGATAGCAGGAAACTACCAAAGCTTGATGAAAAGACCGCAGAGAACATTCATAGTGGTTTGACTGTAAGCAGCAGTCTATTTTTGTTGATTTTTTTTTCTTTTGTCCTACAATGATCACAGTAACGGTTCTATCTGCATTTCCTAAAGCATATGTCCTTTGTGTGCAGCCTAGATGGAGTGATTTAGATGTGAATCAACATGTGAATAATGTTAAATATGTTGGTTGGATACTAGAGGTAAACATTTTCTTTACCTTGAATTTTACTTAATCAGCAATGTGCCTGTTAAATAGCCTGGAAGTGTTTGGAACATCTTTTTATTACTATTAGAGATGCAGGATGTGACCTTATGTTTATACATTAGACTGAAGGATGTGACCTCTTACTATTAGAGATGTAAACATTTTATGTGACCTCTTACTATTAGACTGAAGGATGTAAACATTTTATGTTTATTACTATCAGAGATGCAGGATGTGACCTCTTACTTTTTTATGTTTATACATTAGACTGAACTCCTGCCAAGATTTGCATGGAATTTGCTTTTTTTCTTTTGTTTGCTTTAATTTTGCTAAAAGCCATTTTATTTGCTGAGAAGATTGCCAAAACATCTAAAGATAAACAATTACAACTTGCCTCTTTATTACTTAAAAACAAAAACTTGAGACGCATTGAATTTCCGATGACAAAATGAGTGGCATCATTGATTCTAGCTCTATCTTCAATCATTTACGCCAAACTCAAACTCAAACTCATTTTTGAGTATATGTTACACCAAAAGGTAGTTTTACTCCAACCATTTACACCATATTTAAAATTTACACTATTTTTGGGTATTTGTCTCACAAATATTTTGCAGTAACACCAAATATGGTGTTATTCTATTGAAAAACCCAAAAATGAGTTTGAGTTTGGTGTATGGTTGGAGAAATTGTCTACACTAAAAATGATTTTTGTGTATGATTGGAGATGGTCTAACTAAACTAGTTTCTTGGGCTCCCCTTAGCTCTGGCAGATATATCCTTCAGTTTGATTGAGCTTGAGTTTGTTTTATAGATTTATCTTAGGTCGCAGTCTTTAAAAGCGTTTATCAGATTAGGGATGGTTAAATTTCTTCAGCAAAAATTAGTTGTGCACATGCAATTTCTACTATTTTGTGCAGTCATTCTGCTAGTTCTGGCTCGTTTGCAGTTGAGTTTTGTTAAAAGTGTGTTTTGTCTTCTATTGCAGAGTGCTCCACTAGAAATATTGGAGACTCACGAGCTCGCAGGTATGACTCTAGAATACAGGAGGGAGTGCATGAGGGACAGTGTGCTCCAGTCACTCACTTCAATTGTCGAGGAGGGTAGTGGTGACTCGTCTCACCCTGGCATTGTCGAGTGCCAGCATTTGCTTCGATTGGAGGGTGGAGGTGAAATTGTGAAGGGGCGGACCAAGTGGAGGCCGAAGTTTGTTGACAAGATCGGAAGCTATGGGCAGCTCCCGCACGAAAATGCTTAACGTGATGTGTGCAGCCATGACGGTTTGGCCCAGCGCGTGCCCTTTCTTACAGTCTAGTATAATACTTTCTTACTTTCTTACTACTTGCTTATCTCCCATTTTATTCTCTCAATCCCAATGTAATATCCAGTCTAATTTATGCCTTTCTTTTATTTTCTTTATTTTTTTTAATTAATTTTCGTTATTTTTTAATTCCTTTTGACGAAAATACGATCGGTTTCAAGTCATTGTAAGTACCTATCCTTCTTTTTTGTATGCTGGCTTCCATTAAATTTCCCAGCCTTTGTTTGGTGTTGGTAATGAAAGTTAGTTCATAAGTGGGCAGTTGTGGTCCTTTTCTTTCTCCAATTATGCAATCAAATAATTAGTGTTGAATGAAAATTCCAATACGTAATCTGTATCGTAGCAAAAGGGCTTTAACTAATCTTGTTACCAGCTACTGAATCGGTGGAAAAAATAAAATAAAAAAAACTACTATGAATTATGAAATGCTACAAATTATAGGGAGGTGTCCATCCTTGTCTTGATCTGACTTCATCGGTTTCTTGTTGGATATGACGGCGAATTATTTATGTAATGATATTGTTGATGAAGTAGTTTAATACTCTATTTATCATGCCGCACCATTACTTATAAGAATCATCGATTGCCACGGCATAAAAACGAACATTTAAATAAGACAGAAAAATAATGGTTGGATTTTTAAAACTGAAGGCGACATGACAAGATGAGAGGCCAATATTGATTTGGAATATAATTGAATCTTCGACTGCTCAACTCATAATGGTCAAGAAAAGAAAGCGTAGTGAACAGTGAATATTCAAAATTCAATCTAGGGATCTTGCTATTGGGTGTTAGGTGAACAAACTATATAATCTACGTATAGAGCATGAATCTTCGATTCTGTTCCTTCGCAGTTATGCTAGAACTAGAACGTAATCTAGTGAAAAGAGGGTTATATAATTGTTTTAATAATAATGATGACAGCTAGCAATGAATAGTGAACTGATCAAGAGGATATTATACCATTTAGGCCCAATACCCTAGTCCAATCCAATGTAGACATGTGAACTGGACCGGGCTGGCTCAGATCAGCCCAGCTTGGCTTTTTGGTGAAATATAGTTGGCGTGAACTCCATATTCCACTAACTCATTCTCACTCACATTCCATTATAAAATTAATATATAAAAGTAGGATCATATCCCACTAACTTTTTGAACCCACTTTCTATTATATTTTTTAAAACTCTTGCCAGGTTAAACGGTGACAAATAATGTTTTTAATATCTTTTTAGTATACATAAACAAAATGTCCAATTCTTGGGCTTTGGCTTGGGCTTGGCCCAGCAATATTAATAAAACCATAAGCCAAGCCCGTCCGCTTCAGACATGGGCTTGTGCCTCAATCTAGTTGGGTGGTTAGCCCAATCCATTTGACAAGTCTATCACCACAAAGTCAGCAAAATAAATGAAATTATGTATCTCCACTAAAATATTTTCAACCACCTCTATAGATCTGCGAACTATCATATGTTAGGATTTGCTTTGCCTAAATTCGACAATAAAAGTGGCAAACGAAAGAGAGAGAAAAACGAAAAATAAAGAACACCCAAATTTACGTGGTTCACCAAATATTGGCTACGTCCACGGGCAAAACTAGAGATCCTCGCTATTTCAGAATAGTACAACACTCAAGATAAAACTACCACAATCACTATATATAACGTTGTGCACGTTAGTGTGTGGAATGATTTGTGTGTGTTGGGATGATCTTAGAATGCTACCATGCATTCTATTTATAGGCAAGAGTGCCCACAAATTTTGACATAAATTGCCTACTAAATTTGACAAACAAGAAGTTTGTCATTAATATCCACCGCCTTAAGCCATTCAATTTGACTAACAATCTCCCACTTGAAGACTTGATGAAATCATGTCTTCACACAGTCTCTCTAGTTCTGCCATCCATGTCAGCTTACGTTTCTGCAAGACCAAATGAGGATCTACACCATAGGAACTTGTCTGTTGCGATTGGTTTGGTCAGGACATCTGCTAGATTGTCTTTAGTGTGGATTTTCTGCATATTCACTTGTCCGCTTTCTACCACTTCTCGTACAAAGTGATATTGTACATCTATGTGCTTCGTCCGGGAATGAAAGGCTGGATTCCTTGCAATGTGCAAGGCACTCTGACTATCACAATACAACGATATCACTCGTTGCTTGTGCCTGAGTTCCTCCAAAAGCCTCTGTATCCAAATTGCCTCCTTGCAAGCTTGTGTAGCAGCCATGTATTCAGCTTCCGTTGTAGATAATGCTACCACAGTCTGCAACTTGGAAATCCAGCTCACTGCTCCTCCAGTAAGTGTAAATACATATCCTGTTGTGGATTTTCGCTTATCTTGATCTCCTGCAAAGTCTGAATCGACATATCCCCTAACCGTAAAATCAGATCCCCCAAAACATAAAGCTGCATGTGAGGTCCCTTTAATGTACCTCAGAATCCTTTTTACCGTGCTCCAATGTTCTTTGCCAGGATTTGCCATGTATCTGCTGACTACTCCCACTGCTTGTGCAATGTCTGGTCTTGTGCAGATCATGGCATACATTAGGCTCCCTACTGCTGATGCATACGGCATTCGAGACATCTCTTCCCTTTCCGCTTCATTGCTAGGACTCATTGTTGCGGATAACTTGAAATTGAAAGGAAGTGGGGTAGAAATTGGCTTACAGTCTTGCATGTTGAAACGTCGCAAGACCTTCTTTAAATAGTTCTCCTGTGAAAGCCAAATCTTCCTTTCATTTCTGTCTCGATGGATTTGCATCCCTAGAATCTTGTTTGCTAGTCCCAAATCTTTCATGTCGAACTCCCTAGCTAACTGTGCCTTTAACTCTTGGACTCGATCTTTGTTGGGGCCTGCTACCAACATGTCGTCCACATACAACAGCAAGATAATGAAATCATTATCCCCTTCAAACCTTTTGTAATACGTACAATAGTCTGAACTGAGTCTGTCATACTCCAGGCTTAAAATGAAAGAATCAAATCTCTTGTACCAACATCTCGGCGCCTGTTTGAGACCATACAGAGATTTGTTCAACCTGCAAACCAAGTTCGCCTTGTCTTTTTCAACAAAGCCTTCTGGTTGGAGCATATAAATTTCTTCTTCAAGTTCTCCATGAAGAAATGCAGTTTTAACATCCAGCTGCTCCAAGTGCAAATCAAATGTAGCACACAAGGCCAGTACAACTCTTATAGTTGTAAGTCGAACCACGGGAGAAAATATTTCACTGAAATCAATGCCTTCTTTCTGAGCATATCCTTTCACCACCAATCGAGCACGATATCGTTCCACTTGATCATTGTTATTACGCTTGATCTTGTACACCCATCTATTTCCAATAGCTTTTCTTCCAGATGGAAGTGGAACTAGATCCCATGTCTTGTTCTTATGTAGAGCCTTCACCTCCTCTTGCATTGCTGCCGTCCATTTGGATGCTTCTGGACAATTAATTGCCTCCATGAACGTTGATGGTTCATCATCCTCAATTAGAAGACAATATGCAACATTGCTCTCAGTTTCATAGTCTGAGAGCCAAGCAGGTAGTTTTCTCTCACGAGATGGCCTCTGGACTTGAGTTTCTTCAATCTCGTTTGGATCATCATTGCTCGGCTCTGGTGTTTCTTCAGAGGAATCCTTCTCCTTGTCGATCCAATCCACTTGAATCTCAGCAGATTGTACATTCTCATTTCTCGTGCTATCATTTTCAGCTTCTTGCAACTGATCTTCTGCAAACTTTACATCCCTGCTGATGATCACCTTGTGGTCAGTAGGATCCCACAGGCGATACCCCTTTACTCCATCAGCATACCCCAAGAAAATACATTTTCTAGATCTTGGATCTAGTTTTGTAACTTCTTGGGTGTTGTACATCACATATGCTGGACATCCAAAAGTATGAATGCGTGAATAGTTTGCTGGCTTCCCCGTCCACATCTCCATTGGTGTCTTCAACTCAATAGCTGTTGACGGTGACCGATTTACAACATAGCATGCAGTTTTTACTGCTTCTGCCCAAAATGATTTAGACAATCCAGCAGTTCTTAACATGGCTCTTGTTCTATCCAGAAGAGTCCTGTTCATCCGCTCCGCTACGCCGTTTTGTTGAGGAGTGTAAGGCACTGAAAATTGCCGTTTGATACCTTCCTCTTTACAAAAGCTAACGAACTCATCACTGGTGTATTCTCCACCATTGTCAGTCCTTAAGCACTTGATTTTCTTTTCGGCTTCCAGTTCTACTTGCGCCTTGAATACTTTGAAGATTGAAAATACGTCTCCCTTTCTCTTGATTGGATACACCCAACATCTCCGGGAGTAATCATCAATAAATGACACAAAGTATTCAGCTCCTCCTAAGGACTTAACCGGCGCTTTCCAGGCATCAGAATGGATAAGCTCCAGTATGGATTTACTTCTAGAACTGGAGTTGTTGAACTGCAATCTGTGCTGCTTGCTTGTAACACAATGCTCACAAAAGGGTAAAGAAACCTTTGTGAGATCACGGAGCAACCCTTGCTCAGCGAGAATCTTCAAACCTCGTTCCGTCAAATGACCAAGTTTTCGGTGCCATAGCATCGTTGATTCTTCTGCTTTGCTTGTCACGACCGCTGCTTCTCCATGTTGAAATGTGTCTCCTTTAAGCATGTACAGATTGGATCCAACTTTCTCCGCCTTCATCACCACAAGTACACCTTTGATGACCTTCAAGATCCCATTTTCGATGCGACTCTTGCATCCAAGATCATCCAGTTGTCCCAAAGACAACAAATTTTTCTTGAGTCCTCTAACATGTCGTACATCCTGAATAGTACGTACTGTACCATCAAACATTTTTATTTTGATAGTACCAACTCCAGCAATCTCTAAGGCTTGATCGTTGCCCATGTACACCGATCCTCCCAGAATACATTCATATTTGTGAAACCATTCCCTCCGGGGTGTCATGTGCCATGTTGCTCCCGAGTCTAGGAGCCAGACATCAGAGTACGCCTTTCTGCCCTCTGCTTGGGTTGATACTTCACCGTACAGTACTTCTCCATCATCTGAAGCACTTGCTACACAACTTTGAGCATTTGATTTTTCATGCTCTCCACCCTTCTTCTTGTTCCAACAATCTCTCTTCAAATGACCCTTTTTGCCGCAGCCAAAGCACTTGATATTTTTCAAGTGTCTCGACTTCGATCTACCTTTGTTGTGACTCCCACTGGGGCCACGCTCCATCGATCTCCCCCTCGTTACTGATAAAGCCTCTGCTTGGTGTGAACTCACATGTTGATCTTCTTTGTTTTTGCGTCGGCTTTCTTCTTCAAGAACAGAGGCAGCAACATTGTCGAAGATTAATTGGTCCGCCACAAGGTTGTTTGTGAGGTTGATAACAAGTTGATCGTATGAATCAGGTAGACTCTGAAGCAGGAGCTCTGCGCGTTCAGCTTCTTGGATTGTGTGGCTCAACGTGGTCAGTTGAGAGAACATGGTGTTGAGAGTGTTGATATGGTCAGTCACTGTTGTTGACTCCGCCATTCTCAGGGTATATAATCTCCTTTTCAAGAAGATTTTGTTATGCAGCGACTTTGCCTCGTACAATTTGGTTAATGTGTCCCAAATTTCTTTTGATGTTTTCTTCTCCGCTACACTGGATAATACTCCATCAGCAAGTGCCAAGTGTAGATTGGCAATTGCATTGCCATCCACCTCGTTCCACTTGTCATCCGTCATGTCCGCGGGTTTGACACCAATTGCTGCAAGGCAATTGTCTTTTCTCAAAATTGCCATCATCTTCAATTTCCATAGAGCAAAATTGCTCCCATTGAACTTTTCAATGTCGAATTTGGCCGCCATGGTTTGAATCCACCACCAGAAGGAATTTCCGACTGCTATTTTATTTGAACAAAATTTCCGCTCGCCAATTAATCAAGCTAATCCTGTTGGCACAATAACCACACAAAACAATGATTTGGCGGTATAACCTGCCTTTCAGAAAATTAGCTTAGGAGGTAGCACCTTCCATAAATTATAAAATCAAGGAGGTAGAACCTTCCATAAAATAGGCGGTAGAACCAGCCGTAATAAATAGCAATCCTTAACCAATGGCTCTGATACCACTGTTAGGATTTGCTTTGCCTAAATTCGACAATAAAAGTGGCAAACGAAAGAGAGAGAAAAACGAAAAATAAAGAACACCCAAATTTACGTGGTTCACCAAATATTGGCTACGTCCACGGGCAAAACTAGAGATCCTCGCTATTTGAGAATAGTACAACACTCAAGATAAAACTACCACAATCACTATATATAACGTTGTGCACGTTAATGTGTGGAATGATTTGTGTGTGTTGGGATGATCTTAGAATGCTACCATGCATTCTATTTATAGGCAAGAGTGCCCACAAATTTTGACATAAATTGCCTACTAAATTTGACAAACAAGAAGTTTGTCATTAATATCCACCGCCTTAAGCCATTCAATTTGACTAACATCATATCCGTCATTTACAATTTGATGATGATTGTTGACTTCAATGAATCCATATTTCATTGTTCAAAGAAAGATATAGATATCATATTTATATTTTAAGCTGTCAAGCTTAAAAGAGTCCAAAAACGATCCTGTTGAATTTGAAGCCCTCTAGTTTACAATGAAGCAGTCCTATTTATAGTCCAGAACTCATTCGATTCTGAATCTAATAAATGAGTAATTATTTGGGTAGGGTGACGTGGACTATGTATCTATGGAATGGAATGGAATGGAATGTTAAAATGGACAATCAAACTATTTATTCCGTGTTAAAGAAATCATGCGAACTTTGCTTCATCTTCTAAATCACTCCCCCTTTCCCACTCTCTCCTTCCTCCGCTCCTCATTCCCATCTTCATACAATCCCCGCCACTCAACCCTTCGAAGCTTTGCACTTATGGCCGACGAACTCGTCAGAGGCAACGTACTCCAAAACGGCGTAGCTCTCATCACTCTCGATCGCCCCAAAGCTCTTAATGCCATGAATTTAGGTTTCACCGTATTTATTTCGCGGCTGCTTTCCTTTTCTTACATTTTGATTTGCATTTACTAATAATTATTGGAGCTTATTTTGAAAATCTCTAGGAATTTGTCTACTGATTTAGTGTGTTAAATTCGAGTGCCTCTTCATCTGTGCCGGATGTAATTGCTGCTAACTGTGGGATTTATTTGATTCTATTTAGATATGGACGTCAAATATAAGAGTTACCTTGATGAATGGGAACTTGATCCGAGAGTGAAGTGTGTTTTGGTTGAAAGCAGCTCATCTCGCGCATTCTCAGCAGGTCACAGAGCTGTTGCTGATTGATAATTTGATATTTATTTATTTGTTATTGTTGTCTAGTTTCTGGACTGCCTTGTTGTGATTCTGTTAACTTTCTAGGCTAGTTGTATTCTCTTATATACTTGTTGTATTATACTCGGAGCATGGTGGGTTAGTGATATTTATTTTGGGGTTTTACTGTGGCTTCATGAGTCTGGAAAGGTTTTGAGGGTAAACATTCATGATCAATGCAGGAATGGATATTAAGGGTGTTGCTGCTGAAATTCAAAAGGACAAATCCACTCCTCTTGTCCAGAAGGTTCCTCTATTGTCACAGAATATAATTTTTGTGACACTGACCAATAGTTTTATTGTGTGCAAGTGACATGTAAATTTGGCTTTCTTTGGTCCTCTCATTTTCCCTCTTGATTTGTGGTTGTATGAGTAGTACCGTTTCCTGGAAAACCATTTGGCTGGAATCTTGATTTGGCAGCTGAGACTCTTAGTTAACTACTTTGCATGCAGGTGGTGATGTGAAGCAGATTGCAACAAAAAATCAACTGTCAGACATGATTGAGGTCTTGTAGATCCAAAAGTGGAAAAATGATTAATAATAACCATAGAGATATTCTAGGTCTATTGAATCATTTTGCATGCTATGAAAGAATTATTCTTTATTCTTGAATCTTGATAACTTCAGCATCTAAACGCCTTGAAACAAATTGCATTCTACTTTATCAAGCATTAATAAATTAGATGTGGTGTTTCAGTGAGGCAATTATGTTGTACTTTTTTCTACTTAGTTGTTTGTATGCAGGTTTTACCTCTACACCACACATGCAGAAACCTATATCTTTATATTGTATGTTCTAAAGAACTGGTTTATCTCTTGCAATAAAGCAGTTTAAAAAGTTAATGATTTATAAAAAGTAGATTAAGTGTCCTTATAGGGTCAATGTACTTGTAAGATCGCACCACTGACTTTTGAATAAGTATCTTGCTCTGCCTTGAATTTCTTTGATTGGTTTGCACTTACTAATTCACATAATGCACAGATTGTATGCAGTTCAATATGGATACACTCTTGCACCTACTGATGTTTTATGATAGAAGTATTTTGTTGAGTTCAATTCTTTTTTGTGTATGTGCTTCTCAAAAAAAAGTCGCTCATCATTTTGAGCTAATTATTAGGTGTTCACTGCTGAATATTCTCTTATATGCAAAATATTTGAGTACAAAAAGCCTTATATCTGTTTCATGGATGGTATTACAATGGGATTTGGCATTGGACTGTCTGGTCATGGTCGATACAGGCTCATAACTGAGGTAATCGATTTTCTAGCATCATGTCTGATGCCACTGCATATTAGATAAAGATCTAAAGTATCTAATCTTGTGTATCATTTGTTTCAGAAAACAGTCCTTGCTATGCCAGAAAATGGTATTGGGTTGTTTCCAGATGTTGGTTTTGCATATATAGCAGCAAAAAGTCCCGGAGAAGGAGCAGTAGGTCAGTCCCTTGCTTTTTAGTTGGTTACACTTGGGAATCTCCAGTCTGCCTCCTTTCTGTTAAAAGCTTTTGATTAATTTTCAAGGTCAAATCTCAAACTGTATATTTCATGATGAAACTGTGGACCTGGCTGTTCACAGAATTTTTAGGACACATAGATTCATATATGAGTTTACTAAGAAACAATCCGATTTATCATGATACAAATTGGGGATTCTTCTGGTCATGATCTATCCTTTTAACCATTGTGTTTCTCATCCCTATTCGATTTTCAGGGGCCTATCTTGGATTGACTGGAAATAGAATATCAACGCCAGCTGATGCTCTATATGTTGGTCTGGGAAGTCATTATGTTCCTTCTGGGAGCTTGGCTGCACTAAAGGACGATCTCCTGGCAACCACCTTGTATGTTTGTCTTGATATGATAAACATTGTTATACTAAAATTGCTTTTAATTTACTACCTCTAACAATGTTAACTACTCCATCAGGGTCTAGCACTCCAGAGAAGTGACTAATCTTGTTTTCTAGTTCAATTTAGGAACATTCTAGATCATTTAACGCTATCAAAATGCAAAGTTTTGGTATATGTTGCTATCTTACTCATTTTAATATCTATGTGGTTTTGCATCTATAGGACATATATTTAGTGTCATTCATTAAACAAATTTTCTAATTGTATGTTCACAATGTAGTTCTGAGGACCCTGATCATGACATCAGAACACTGTTGGAAAAATATAGTAGAAATCCGGAGTCCGAACCTCGTCTGAAGTTGCTTTTACCCCGGATAATTTCAACCTTTGGAAGTAACAAATCCGTGAAGGAGGTTATAAAGGAGCTGGAAAATCATCAGCTAAGTGGTGATTCACTGGGTGAGCTCTAATCCTGTTGTTCTTTTCTCATCTTTGAATGTTTAAAATGCATTTCTTTTTTCCTCCCTGCTATTACTGGGAAATAGTTTAATGTGTATATCCATTCCTCTTCTTCGTACCAGTGGCAGAGTGGGCAAAGGATGCCCTGCAAGGGCTCAAGAAAGGAGGCCCCTTTTCTCTCTGCCTCACAGATAAACATTTTTCAAGAGTTTCTTCTGCTCAAGGAAACAATAATGGCGAGTTATCCAAGGTAGTGGCCTTACTTTTATCAACCAACCCTCTCTCCTATAAGGAGAAAGGAAAAAGTTTGTTTGCTTACTCAATCATTGATCTTCAAGTTTGTTTAACATATTTCCTCACTGCTTTTGTCTTGTAACATTCTCTATCCAGCTGACTGGTGTTATGAAAACTGAATATCGAATTGCAATAAGGTCGTCTCTTCGAAATGATTTCTCAGAAGGCGTCCGAGCTGTCTTAATAGACAAAGATCAGGTGAACTATGCCATGTTCTCTTTGATCTGATTAATGTTAGAACCTTAATAAAGTTTTATGACCCCAACTTTCAGCATATTCCAAGAAATCTCCCAACTTTTTGTTTTTTCATTGAATGTCTCCAATTTTCAGCATTTTTTCATAAAATGTCCAACAATAAAAAAATCTGTGACAGAAAACTGATTAATCTGGTCGGAGTATGAGGTTGAATTTTTTCCTCTTTAATACTACATAATACCGTTTTAGCAAAATTTAAGAATGGTTAATTGTGTTTTGTGTCCCCCAACTTTTAGTGTATTTCAAAAAATGTCCCCAACTTTCACATGTTGAAGTGGAGAAATTTTTAAACCTTAGACTGCGGCGAGATGAATCAGTTTTCCGTGACCGAAATTCGCATAGCATGACATTTTATATAAAATGCTGAAAGTTGGGATCATTTGATGAAAAAATGAAAGTTGTGGATATTTTTTTGGAATAAACTGAAGGTTGGGGACATTCATAAAGCACGATTAAGTATTAACTCTTATTAGAAACTCTTCTGATTGGCGTAAATCCCTATAATGGGGTTGCAGTTATATTCATCTTACACACCATCTGCCTCCTTTACCACCCCTGTGTATGTTATAATGAAGTCAACTTCTCCATTGGTCTCATTAGTTGAAAATTTCCTGGTTTTGTTTAAGCTTTGCAATCAGGTTTGCGAATCTATAGTGTCTTCTTTCTTAAGCTTGGCATATCTATATTTTCCCCCCTTTTTTTAAGCTTGATATATCTGTGCTGATAGTTTTGGCAATATTTTATACTGCTAGTATACGATTATTCTGCAAGCTAGCTCTTTAGTGAAAGCAGAAGCGGCACATGAGAAAGGCTAGTTTTGCACATCTTTCATGAGCTACAAATAAACTCTCTTTCCTATACATTGGATATTTACTCGTGTCTCTGTATCAGAATAATTGTCCTTGATCAGAAAAACTAGCACTGACCTCTCCCATCTTAAGCTAGGATTACCACGATTGATTATCTACACAGATTAGCAAAGAATCACAGAACATTGTGATAGAGATTATCTACCTAATGTGCAGTGCTTCATTGCTCGATTACTTGAAAGCTTCACTTCCTTATACCATCAAACAATTAACAGTAGCACTCAGTAAACCAAACTGAAGCGTTTAATTATTGCTGAGTCTTGTGCCAATGTAGTCCATCTCTGATATCTTTGTCTGTTGTCAGAATCCCAAGTGGAATCCTCCAAGCCCAGACGAAGTGAATCCTGCTGAAGTGGAGGCTCTTTTTGAACCCTTGGGGCCAGAAATCGGGGAATTGAATGTGTGAGTGGTGACTGCAACTCTTCCAAGCCATGCTACTAAAGATTCTCAGCTATTTGGAATAAGATGAGAGTTTGATTTATCAGTGGATAAACAGTGCTTAGGCAAATGCTTTCCATGTTATTAAAGTAAAGCTGAAGATCCAGACTTAATACTTTTCAAGTAGCACCATGTGCATTGTCTGTCTGAAAATTTTTGTCCGAAAACTTTGGTCTGACTATAATTTTCTAAATAAAAAGTAGTACTAGTTCGTAATTTGAAAATTGTGCACAGTTATAAGTAATTACTGGAACAAGCTCCAATACACAGATGACTGCTAAAAAATTCCTTTTCAGTAAATCCTCAACTATTAGCGTTAACGTGCTTCAGTATAATCAATACAATTATTATTATTGAAGCAAGACTCGAGAAAGACACATTAAAATGTTGTATTCGTTTGTAACAAATGGGTTTTATTTGATGAGCTCTAAGAGCATCCCCAGCGGTGCTCGCGCCGACGGACGGCGCCCTTGCCGCTGGCGCGGCACCGCCCTGCTCGCCGCTGCGCTCTTGCCGCTGGCACGGCGCTGCTCGATGCATCGAGCACATCCGTGCCAGCGAGCAGCTGACGTGGCATTTCCCGATTGGCCAACGGCAATGCCGTTGGCAATTTCGGTTTTTCTTTTTTTTTTAAAAAAAAATAAAAAATAATACAAAAAATATGGCCTTTTTATTACCGTTTTTTTGAAATTTTTTTGATTTTTTATAATTTTTTTATTCTCAAAATCATCTATAAATACACACATTCATCATCCATTTTTCACATCAAATCATCTCTCATTCATATTTTTTCATACAATTCATCTACATCTTCCTCTCTCACTCAAACCCTCTCTAAAAATGGATTTCATCGATATCATAGCTGAAGCGGAGCGCGAAGAACAAGAATACTATGAACAATATCGTGTCGCCTATGAAGCCTATGTCGCCGCCACTACCCCCGCCCCTGCTCCTCGACCAACTAGATCAATTCGCCGCTACATCCCTCGTGACCGGGAGGGAGGCAACGAAAGGCTCGTTGCCGACTATTTTTCCCACCAGCCGCGGTTTCCGGAGGATTACTTCCGGGGCCGTTTTCGTATGTCAAAACGGTTGTTTATGCGTATTGTCAACACATTGTCTGCCCGTGTTGAATACTTTCAATCAACTAGAGACGCAACCGGTCGGCAAAGTCTCTCGGCGTTGCAGAAGTGTACTTGTGCCATCCGACAACTTGTTACTGGGCAAACGGCTGATCTCTTCGACGAGTATTTTGTAATAACCGCTCTTTTAAACGCCCTATTCGTTATGTTTATTGTTGAATTAGAGATTTGTCGCTCTCTTGTCTCGTTGTTTTAAATGAGACTCATTGCCCTTTACTGAAACTTAATGTTGCTAGTTCGCAAAACCAAAAGTTAATGAAATAATCAAATGAACTAAAACAATTTAATGAATGTTTAAAAAAATAAAAAAATAAAATGAACATAGTGAAAGGAAAATGGTGATATTTTTTTCCGAACTAATAGTGCTAAAAAACAAGATACATTAACCTATATAAACGTTTCACATGTGATTCATGAATGGAAAGAAAAAAAATGTGGAATACTATCCTATTACAAATATTCAGAAATGGCCAAAGGGCTATGAATTTGCTAAATTTTGGGCCTTTGTCTTCCGAGCCCAAATCGCACCCACCGTGGCCTTTCTCTCCGATCAGCCCCGTCCCCTTTTTCTTTTCTTCCTCCACCCCTGCAATTGCAATGTTCAAACCAGGCCCGGTCCTGAGTTTTTATTGGCCCAGGGCGGAACTAAAAGAGGGGCCCCATAATCATTTTACGTGAGGCTTATTAGCTTGTATTTAGGCTTTAGCGCTGCCTGCCTTTGCGGCTCTCTGCTGTGGGCTCTTGTTTCTTGCTTGGACCTGGCCCAGTAGCATGTATATACTCATGTATGTATTTGGATTTTGGAGGCCCCAACGTTTTGGGGGCTCGGGGCGGGGGCACTGCTCGACCCCCCCCCAGGGCCGGGCCTGGTTCAAACAAAATGTTAATTACCTAGAAGATAAGAGGGATTAAGGGAAAATCTCTTTGGAGAAAAGGAACAACAATGCCATAGTAAAGACGGGGTTTAAAAGTGGCAAGAATCAGCCCCTAAACGTCTCTCTCTCGAGACCAGCCCACACTCAAGGAAAGGGGTGACAAAACTTTACAGTTTCATAGAGGGACAACTTGCCAAATGAGGCAAAAACAGCCTGCGCCCTACTCTTCCCTCCCAACGGCTCCTGTTTTTCACTAATGTACACCTGCCATAAATCCTACAACTTAGTGAAACCCGAGAAAGGACTAGAGATCCTATAAGACAAGAATAAAGATATAGGTGCTATGCCATAGGGTGCATGCATTCTTTCTAAAGAGAAATAGTTCTTGGAAAACTATGAATTTGGTTTCGATACGCTGATTATGACTTGACTTTGTACTCATTCGCCTTCGAGACTATTCCCCCGAGTTAATTATTTCTTTTATGATGAGTTATGTTTGATGAGATTATTTTAGTTGCGAAATAACTACGCTCACTAGTACTAGGGAGTTGTAGTCGTGACATATTTGCATGTGGGTGAGTCAACTGGAATCCTATGCCTTAAATTTTTTTGCGACGACGTTCGTCTGCTTTCGGTGAGGAATTCCTTCAGGCACCCACCATCAATGATTGTCAACGGTTGCTTAATCTTCACGAAACAATCCACGATTTTCCCGGTATGCTTGGCAGCATTGACTGCATGCATTGGAAGTGGAAGAATTGTCCGACTGCTTGGAGGAGACAATACTTAAGCGGCCACAAAGGCGGCGGCCCAACTCTTATCCTTGAAGCGGTCGCCGACTACCGCCTATGGATTTGGCATGCATATTTCGGTGTTGCCGGATTCAACAACGACTTGAACGTGCTCTATTCTTCACCACTCTTCAATGATGTTTTGAATGGTGTAGCACCGACGATCGACTTCACCGTCAACGGAAATGCATACCACATGGGTTACTATCTCGCCGATGGTATCTACCCAAGGTGATCGACTTTCGTGAAGACGTTCAGCAATCCGCAAGACCCGAGACGGGTTTTTTTTGCGCTGCGTCAAGAGTCTGCTTGGAAAGACGTCGAAAGAGCTTTTGGGGTCCTTCATGGCCGATTCAACATTGTGAATGCCTCCTCTCGGCTGTGGTACGTTAACAATATCGCCGACATCATGTACACGTGTATTATCTTGCACAACATGATTATAGCTGACGAAGGACCGAGGGTGGCCAACTTTTACGTCGAGGATGAAGCTGGAAGCTCAACCGCTAGGCCTCCCCCACGCCGAGGTGTGCATACGACAATGGGCGAGAGGAACGAAACAAGACACACAATGCGCGATACCCGAACCCACACTGAGTTACAAGAAGACCTAATCAAACACATTTTGGCAAAATTCGGCCACGAGTAGTGGATTTTTTTAATTTTATGAATTTAATTATGTAATTTTAAATTTTTAGGATTTGAATTATGTAATTTTTAATTTTTAGGATTTGAATTATGTAATTTTTAATTTTTTAGTAATTTGTAATAGTATTCTGGGTATTTTTAATGCATTCTAATATTATGGAAATGTTTTTATTTAAATTGAATAATAGAATGGTGGGACCCTTGAGCATGTCCGAGCATGTCCTTACGAAAGAGTATGGATGTGAGTATTGTGCTCTTACCTAAGAGCAGAGAGTAAAAAAGTAATAAAAGTGGGTCCGGACCCACATCCGTGCTGTTGCCAAAGAGCACGGATGGGGATGCTCTAACAGGCTTCAATATAATCAACGAATGACTATAAATTCCTTTTCGACAAATCCACTAGTGAACAGAGCCTTCGAAAACTGTCACAACTCTTTCTTTTATGGAGTGAAAATTATGTGCATTCTCCACTTCTCAGACTCTGCAATAGCTTCAAATATCCAGGCGCTTCAGGTGTGATATACCTGCATAAATATACAAACAAAGCAAATACAAATAGTAAAACGAACCAGGTCTCACTTATCCCAGAGCAAGTAATTGAACTTTTTAATAATCACTGCAGAATTTGTCAAAGATAATTAACAGCAACTCTTATGCCCAAATAACTAGATCCTTAAGGACTAATGCGAAGTCTACAATTAAAGCACAGGTTAAAACTTTAGCATAACAGGGAGTCGAAAGAGATCATACATACCCATGGCGAAACAGAAAATCTATAATAACAAGATTGCAGTTTGCCTGGTAATATTGTGTGCTTTTTATGATATTTGCAACAAGTTCAACAGGGAGCAGTCTAAAGCTTTCCACCTCTCCATCTGCAGGTAAAACAAAATGTGTGCATTGAAGCTTTTTTTGCTTATTACAGAGCAGACATGTTAAGAAGTAAGAACCTTACCTTCATTTGTAGGAAGAAAATCCTCAGGAAGCTTCAGATAATAATTATCAAGTTATTAATTAAGAAACCAAGTAGGCAGGCATTATAATTAGTTTTGACACAGGACATAAAAAGGAGTCATACCAGTCCCCCAGCAACCAAATGATCAAGCTGGCCAGGATATTTGGACTTTGTATTACTTCTCTTCCCTACCCACAAATAGTCCTGCTTCTCTCCTTCAACATACCCATTTAGATGAATTCCATAAGCCTAGCATGAAAGAATATCATACAGAGAAGATGAGTACATTATTCCTTCAACAAACACATAGAACCTTATGGTACGGACGTTCTCCGTAACGAGGCCGGTTAACTAACTTCTCGGAGTGATAAGGTCACGATTTGCTGTTTCACGGACGTGTTCCGATGACAGCAAAGAGAGAACTAAAATTACGCGTAGGGGTGAGCAAAAAAACCGGAAACCTAATATCCAAACCGAACCAAACCGAAATTTTGAAATTCGGTTCGGTTTTTTCTATTTTTCGGTTCGGTTGGGTTTTAAAAATAAAAAAATTTCAGTTTTTCGGTTCGGTTCGGTTCGGACGAAGAAAAAAACCGAAAAACTGAAAAACCGAATTATATATATATTCTATTAATTTAATATATTATATTATATTATATATAATATATATATTCTTTTAATATATTCTACTATATAATATATATTATATGTATTATTAATTTTATATTATATATAAATATTCTATTAGTATATATAAAATAAAATAAAATACACATATATAAATATATATTTATATTATATTTATTTTTTTCAGGTTTTTCGGTTTTTTTTTCGGGTTTTTCGGTTTTGTTCGGGTTTTTCGGTTTTTAAGTTCGGTTTTCGGTTTTTCGGTTTTTTCGGGTTCAGTTCGGTTTGGATTTTGAACTAAATTTGGTTTTTCGGTTTTGGTTCGGTTTTGGCAAAAAACCGAACCGAAACCCGAATGCACACCCCTAATTACGCGTGTTGCTCAAGCTAGGTTTAGAGAAAATATTTCATTCATTGATTGATTGATTGATTACCATGATATAATATCTCCTATTTATAATACTAGAATACTACTACCCTAACTTAATGAACAAGAAACAAATATCTAAACAAATATGGGAGAGATATGGTGAATAAAGGAAATCTAAATAATTGGAAGATCATAAGAGATATGATCGTATCAACTCCCCCACGGTTGAAATCCACCTTGTCCTCAAGGTGGAAACCACAAAGCAACGACGAGAGTTGAAAGCAAAAACTTTGGCGAGACGTCTCCTCCTGGATCAAACACATATCGAATAACTGAATATCTCCATTTATCACCTTTGTCAAAAATCAACAAAGGAGACCCAATGTTGTTGGCAAAATTCCATGCCACAACGAAAAGCTTGTTCACACCTCTCAGAATGCTCAAACATGGAGCACCTCCTCTCTTAAACCAACAATTCTGAACATCCGTCGATGACATTTGAGCAACATTGAACGATGCGATTATCTTCTCCACTTCACCAATAGAACCATCCTCCTCTTTATCTTCTAGCAATGACTCCTCCTCTTCACTAATATCTGGGTTGTACAGCTGCAAAATTGGGGCCGATGGGGGCGGGTCATCGTGTAACAATTCACCCTCATCTCTACTGACGTCAGGGCAGCACGACGGTGCTGGTGGAGTTAAAGGCGGAACAGCAGCGACAACAGGTAGCGAGGGACTAGATGGATCGTGACAAAGATAAGGACGTGAGAGGCGTCGGGATTCCATGGCATGAGGATTTCGTGGGGGCACGTCCGACGAATAGGGTGGGTGCCTTAAAGTCGAGGTCGTGTATTGCCTCGACTGCTCGTATGAAGAATCCAAGTCGGTGTAGGGCGACTTCCGGTATAGCGGTGGTTCTGGCAGCGGAGGAGCACGAGTTTCTCCAACACGGTGACTGTAAGTTTGGAAGAGCGGATCCCAGCCAGTTGGACGACGCCTATGCGCTCCTGAATTGAAATCCGCATAGGGTTGTCGTCCATACGCTGCTTTTGACGCATGCAAATTTTTCACACGGCTATAGATTTCTTCACATCGTGATTCCAGCCTGGACTCTAATTTGTCAAATCGGGCCATGATCTTCTCCAGCCAGGCGGAGAAAATCTCGCTCGATCCCGGGAAGCCGCGCGGCGGATTGCTTCCTTTCGGATTATCGCGCAGGGAAAGCCCCGGTTGACCATCCCCGCGACGGGTCATCGCCGACAAGCGACACGACGGATCGGGGGAATCCAAGTGGTGTGAGACGTAGGGTGATTCTGGATCAGGCCACGACGGCAGACGGAGTACTTCCACCCGGCTGCTCGGAGGGTCCCAACAGGTTACACGGCGAGGTTGAACCGGCTGGTAGGGACGGAATGGCTGTGTGGCCTGAGAGAGTTGTATTGAAGACGACGGTAGCCGGCGTAGTCGTATGACATGTCGACGGACTGAAGCGTGAGTGTGGTAGAGATGGTGGTGATGCGGCTGACCATTTTTTTATATTGATGATTTGTTTGGGGGATACGGATGAACGAAGACGGAGGATGAGCACGGGATGAAAGCACCAGTTGGTACGGACGTTCTCCGTAACGAGGCCGGTTAACTAACTTCTCGGAGTGATAAGGTGATCGAACCTTCGACAAGCTCGAAGGAAAGGTCACGATTTGCTGTTTCACGGACGTGTTCCGATGACAGCAAAGAGAGAACTAAAATTACGCTTGTTGCTCAAGCTAGGTTTAGAGAAAATATTTCATTCATTCATTGATTGATTGATTACCATGATATAATATCTCCTATTTATAATACTAGAATACTACTACCCTAACTTAATGAACAAGAAACAAATATCTAAACAAATATCTAAATAAATATGAGAAAGATATGGTGAATAAAGGAAAACTAAATAATTGGAAGATCATAAGAGATATGATCGTATCACCTTCATAAGTGCATTCTTTCAATACAGCCATATTGGAGATAACACATGCTGCACTTAACAAAATGGAGTGCTAACTCCTAAGCTAAGAAAGAAGAGTAAAAAGTAGATTGTTTGAAAAAATCACAGACCCTAATTTAGCTAGAAAGCTTACAATTCCAACAATAGTAATGGTAGCCGTCATTTAAATCACTTATTTTACACACTAGTGACCAGCTAGAAAAAAAATGCAAAATACTCCCTCCGTCCCCAAAAATATGCACTTGGGGACGGCACGAGTTTTAATATAAAATTGGTAAAGTAAGAGAGATGTAGAGAGAAAAAGTAAGTAAAGTATTGTTAGTGAATAATGAGTCTCACTCATTAGAGAGAAGAGACTATTCAAAATTAGAAATTGCATAGTCATGTGAGACAGACTAAAAAGGAAATAGTGCATATTCTGGTGGGACGGAGGGAGTAAAAAAAAGAAAAAAGATTTCACATAAATGTGGATTATTTGGAAAAAGGTGTGCACCTTTATCCCAAAATATGGTGGTGCTGCACGTTCCAGAGAGAAATATTCCGGTGTCCCAAAAGAGGACGTAACAGGATAGAGGTGTAAGTTATTACACTAAAAAAGGGAGAAGATAGATGTTTTGCAAATCTACGACACATCCAACATAATATCATCAAGTAATAAATTGCAACAGTAAAACAAAACATATTTGTGATCACAAGTACCTCATTTCGAATTCCTGGTATAAGTTTGTTAGCGAAGCACTTGACCACATCTGCAACAGCTTTTGTCCTGTCCTCAGGTGTACTCAGCAATGGATATAATGCTAAATGGAATCTGAAATTGCCGCCATCCATAAGATGAGCCTTCTGGAAAAATGAATACATCTTTAAAAGTCCTCAAATGATCGGCGAGCAAACAAAAGAAAAATTAATTGAAAACCTATCATTCATCAGGATTCTCTCATGTTAAATTATGAATTTGACGAACGAGTCTTGCATCATATGCCACCTTCTAACTAGGTTAATGTTTATGCAATTCAACGTAATCAAGGACTGAGGATCGTGTTCATTCATAGCATAAACTAAACTAAACTAAACTAAACACGACAAATTCGACCTAGAAAAAGGTGTGAAGATGAAGAGAGCGCGATTTACCCGTGATGCACGTATCCAACGACCTGTTCCTCAATCACAAACGGCATAAATTCACACATCCTTTCCTGCAAAGAAATTCCACAATCAGAAGAGACGATAATGTGTTTGTTTGTGTGTGTGTGCGTGAGAGAGTTAGACGAGTACGGAATTGCGATTGCAGAGAGCGACTTGGTGGAAGAAGCCGCGGAGGTCGGAAGAGTCATGTTTGGGGGTTAAGCTGACGACGTCGTTCCACGTCTCCCGGCGACAGTGTGCCGTGCGGAAACGGCCGATTGAAGTGGAGGGCGATACGGAAATTTATACCCCACCTTCTAATACCAAATGACGGACACAGTGGGAATGTCACCTACTAACTCATTCCTACTCACATTTTATTATAAAATTAATATATAAAAGTAGGACCTACAATCCACTAACTTTTTCAACTCACTTTCCATTACATTTCTTAAAATCCGTGCCGGGTCAAAGTGGGACAATATTTTGGGAATGGAGTTGTAGGTTTTGTTATAGACTAGTGTAAAGACATGTATGGTTTCCAAGAAAAGGATAGATAAATTGGCCGGCCTTTTGAGTTTCTAGTGTTGGCCAACTCCAGCAGTAGTGAGGGCTCTTCCACGGCTGTCGCCGTACCACCTCTGCCGGTTGATTTGAGCCTCTTCTTGTTCGAATCCTTCGTCCAAAGCTTAGGCCAATTGACGTTGCTAGATTTGGTTTGGACTTTTGGGTCTAAGAGCATCCGCAATGGTGGTGGGGAAGAAGGCCGTCGTCCGTGCCAGCGGCGAGGACGAGGCTCGCCGCCGTGCCAGCGAGCAGTCGACGTGGCGGCACATGATTGGGCAACGGCATAGCCGTTGCCTTTGAATAATTTTTTTTAAAAAATTCGTTAATTAATTTTAAATAATGATAAAAAATAAAAAAAATTATTTTCCAAATCCCAAAAATATGGCCGTTTTTTGCCCGTTTTTCTGAATTTTTTGATTTTTTTTTATTTTTTCCCCAAAATCATCTATAAATACACACATTCATCATCTATTTATCACATCAAATCATCTTTCATTCATCTCTCATTCATAATTCTCATACAAACTATCAACACATTCATCCCTCACTCAAAACCTCAAATGGATTTCACTCATATTATGGCGGAAGCGGAGTGCGAAGAACAAGAATACTACGAACAATATCGTGCCGCTTACGAAGCATATGTCGCGGTGAATACCCCTGCTCCTCCTCCTCAACGAACTAGATCAAATCGCCGCTACATCCATCGTGACCGGGAGGGAGCCCACGAAAGGCTCGTTGCCGACTACTTTGCCGACCAGTCGCGGTTTCCGGCAGATTACTTCAGGCGCCGTTTTCACATGTCAAAGCGCTTGTTCATGCGAATTGTCAACACATTGTCCGCACGTGTTGAATTCTTCCAAACAGGTCCAGATGCAGCCGGCCGGTAAAGTATCACGCCGTTGCAGAAGTGTACGTGTGTCATCCGACAACTCGCTACTGGGCAAACGGCCGACATCTTCGACGAGTATTTGCATATCGGTGAGTCCACTGGAATCCTTTGTCTAAAGAATTTTTAGACTTTTAATTATGTCGTTTTTATTTTATTTGTCATTTGTAATTTTATTTAGGTTTTTTTTAATAAATTTTATTATTATGAAAATGTTATTGTTTAATTAAATTTTAAATTAATTGTGCTCGTCCTTGCGGAAGAGTACAGCTGTGGGTGTTGTGCTCTTGCCAGCGAGCAGGCAAAAAAAGTGGGGCCGGGCCCACAACCGTGCCGCTGGCAAGAGCACGGTTGTGGATGCTCTAAGGCTTTTATTATTTGGGCTCCATTCCTTTTCCTTTCGACTTAGTTATGTGTTAATTCTTGTTTGAATTTGGTAGAGTTAGGTTAAAATATGTGTTAACTTGTATTGGAATAAGGTCAATTGGAATTATCTATATTCATGACAACGGTCATTTACACTTTTACAAATTCAAAAATAACTTCATTATAGTAATGAAATTACTTCACTGTATTAGTTGATCTTATGCAATATAGTTCATAGCATTGTTATAATGACTTAAATTTAATATTGATAATGAAGTAACTTCAATTATTTAATGAAATGTATTTTCACTTTTATGATGTATAATAACCAGTGGCGAACGCAGAAATAAATTTTGGTAGGGGCTTCACTAAAAATTTTCATACTCCCTCCGTCCCCTAAAAATAGAATTTTTTTTGATTTTTTGTCAGTCCCCTAAAAATAGAAACTTTCCATTTTAGGAAAAAAAATTTCTCTCATTAAGGACCCATTTTCCACTAACACATTTTATTTCTATTCATTTCTTATTTTACCAATTTTGCATTAAAATTCGAGCAGGTGAACAATGGGACATTTATTTATGGATGAATATAATTTTATATTAACAAAAAGAAAAATAAAATTGTTGTGTTTGTTTTGCTAAAGCAATAAGTATCTAATATAACATAAAAAAATGCATAATTATCTCGTAAATTTTAAAATTTGAATATAAATATATGAACTTTTGATTTTTATAACTTTTCTCCTAGATCTAAAATCAAAACATAGGTGGCAAATTAAAGCTTATGTGGCAATCAAAACTACACAAATATGTTTATATTAATTAAAAATATGAATTTGAATTTGTGAACTATGACAAAAGAAAAGGAAAAAACTGACCTGGCCTAACCCATTAAAGTGGTAAAGAAGACAAGTTGCAATTCTCGTTTGAAATTTGTGGGAGAAAAATTCAATATTTTTTTATTCCACCGTTTGGAATAAATTTAAATGGAGTGTGGCTGTATAAGGGAAAAACTTTTTTAGTTTTCGGTAAATTACGTTGTTCAATAGAAAAATGTTTCTTGCAAATTTAGGAAACAATTTTTAAAGTTTTATTATGATAAGTAAGATCATTAAAATGTAGTTACACTTGCAAGATCGTGCCACCGTTTAACTAGGGAATAGGGATTCACTTTTTCAATATTATTATCATATTGTATTCATTTAAGTTTAACAGCTTTTATTTATTTCTATCTTCTTCTTCCCATTATATGCGGTTGCCATGGTTCCAAAACGTTTTCTCGGTGATTTTATTTTTTCAGCCCCTCCTTCCCATTAAATCTTCTTCCCATTAAACCCCAAAGATATTAGCTTGGGAAGGGCTTAAGATAATTTCTAAAAAAGTTGAAATTTTTAATAGTATAAATTTATTATAAAAAAAAAATTTGGGAGGGGCTTAGGCCCCTTACCCCCTCCACTTGTGTCCGCCACTGATAATAACTATTAATCATTGAAAGTTGGAGATGGTTTGTATGATCGGAAACACAGCAACACAAGAAACAAAACAATGACACCGAATTTACGTGGTTCGACGTAAAAGTCTACATCCACGGGAAGTGCTCTTGATCTTATTCCTTCCCCACGGGTTTACAAGATGAAGAAGAAAAGACAATACGTGTGTAACTACGAATACACAGTACAAAGAAGATTACTCTCACAAAACTCGATGTGAACCTCACACACTCAAAAAACTCTCAAGGATCTTGACATGGTGAATAAACTCTCTCTTCTCTTGTATCTCACGGTTTCTTCTCTCCTTTTCTTTTAACAGAAACTCTCTATTATATATGCATTGAACGGCTCCGATTCCTTCACTTCTCGCTCCACATCTCAGCCGTTCATCTTCACAATCAACTTTTAACAAACTCTTGAGTAAGTAGCCGTTATGTAACTGAGTCTCATGCCTTGAGCAATTCAGTGATCAACCGAACTCAACAATCTCCACCTTGAGCATTGAATTGATCAAGAGTCTTCCATTGTTGCCTTACTCCACCTTAAAAAGAAACCACACTGACCAGTTTCAGACAATGTCTGAACTTTGCTACTGGCAGTGGCTTGGTAAGAATATCCGCAGCATTATCTTCAGTCCCCACTTTCTCTACCCTGACTTCCCTTTTATCAATGATGTCCCTGATGAAGTGAAGTCTGATGTCTATGTGCTTTGTCCTCTCATGATGAATTTGATGTTTAGCCAAGCAGATAGCACTATTGTTATCACAGAAGATAGCCACTGAGTTCTGCTTCACACCAAAATCTTCAATAATTCCCTTCAACCAAGTTGCTTCCTTTACTGCTTCAGTCAAGGCAATATATTCAGCCTCGGTGGTCGACAAGGCTACCACAGATTGCAGGGACGACTTCCAGCTAATTGCACTGCCATATAGATTGAAGATATAACCTGTCTGAGACTTCCTTGTATCCACATTTGATGCATAATCTGTATCACAATATCCCATTAGTGGTTCTTCAATATTCTCTTTCTGCCTTTTGTACAGAATTCCAGTGCTTTTAGATCCCTTTATATACTTCAAAATCCACTTCAATGCCAGCCAATGGTCCTTTCCATGCTCTTTCATGAATCTGCTGGTGACACTAATTGCATGAGATAAATCAGGTCTTGTACATATCATGCTGTACATGATGCTCCCCACAATACTTGAATATGGAATAGCATCCATTTCAGCCTTCTCTTCAGTGGACCTTGGGATTTGCTCTTTTGAAAGCTTGAAATGCTGAGGCATTGGCACTGCTTTCTCATCAGAATCTTGCATCTTGAACCTACTGACTACTCTTCGAATGTAATCAGTTTGATTAAGCCAAAGTTCACCAATACTTCTGTCTCTGCAGATGTCCATGCCTAAGATCCTCTTTGCTTCACCAAGATCTTTCATCTCAAAACTCTGTATCAACTCTTCTTTTATAGCTTGAACTTCTGTCAAGTTCTCAGCTGCCACAAGCATATCATCTACGTACAGCACCAGATAAGCAGCTTTTCTTCCATCTCTATTTCTTATATACACAGTCATCATATGCAGATTTTTGAAAGCCAATTTCTGCCAAGTGAGAATCAAACTTCTTATACCATTGCCGGCTGCTTTGCTTTAATCCATATATACTCTTTTTTAGCAAGCATACTTTATCTTCCTGGCCCTTAATCACAAAACCCTCCGGCTGCTCCATGAAGATTGTCTCCTCCAAATCCCCATTTAGAAAAGCCGTTTTTACATCTAACTGATGCAACTCCCAATTTAGTTGAGTGACCACAGCTAGCATGATTCTTATAGAACAATGCTTCACAACCGGTGAGAAGACCTCATTGTAATCCACTCCTTCTTCCTGAGTGTATCCCTTAGCTACAAGCCGGGCTTTGAACCTTATTTCCCCTTTCTGAGACATTTCTACTTTCTTCTTGAATATCCATTTTGAACCCACAGCCTTTTGTAATGCTGATCTATCAACCAATACCCAAGTTTTATTCTTCAACAATGAGTCTATTTCATCCTTCATAGCCCTCATCCATTGTGTCTTCTCAGAGCTTCTCATAGCTTCTTGGAAATTTGCAGGCTCATCATATAAAACTGACTCTGCAACACACAGTGCATAGAAAAGCATCTCATAATCATTGTACTTTACTGGGAGTTTTGTCGCTCTCCTAGGCCTATCTCTGGCCAATCTGTAAGAGCCACCACTGCTCAAAGTATCTTCATTACTACGGAGATCATTTCCAGGCACATTAGCTTCAGGCACATCAGCTTCTGGTTCAGCTGCACTCACATCCAGAGGCTCCACCTCAAGGCTAGAACTGCTGGCTCCTGATCTGAGATTGACTCAGCATAGGGCATGCTCAATTCATCGAAGATAACATCCCTGCTCACCAGCAGCTTCTGAGATTCCTGATCCCATAGCCTATATCCTTTGACTCCATCTTGATAGCCCAGAAATATACACTTTATTGCCCTGCTATCCAGCTTTCCACCCTTTACATGAGCATAAGCTCTACATCCAAACGGTTTGAGTCTACAAAAATCTGGAGATTCTCCATACCATCTTTTGTCTGGAATTTCAAAATCTATAGCAGAAGATGGGCACTTGTTGATTACTTTAGAAGCTGTCATGACAGCCTCCCCCAAAACTTCTTGGGAACATCAGAAGTCAAGAACATGTATCTAACCCTCTCCATTATTGTTCTGTTCATCCTTTCCGCAATGCCATTTTGTTGAGGATTTCTTGCTACTGTCTTGTGTCTTCGAATTCCTCTATCATTGCAGAAGATGTCAAACTCATTTGAGAGATATTCCAGCCCATTATCAGTCCTCAAACACTTGAGAGACACTCCTTTCTGTCTTTCTACCAGAGTATGCCATATCTTGAAGCTTTTGAAAGCTTCTGATTTTTCCCTGAGCACAAAAATCCCTAGCTTCCTTGAAAAGTCATCAATTACGGACATAAAATACCTTCCTCCTCCTACTGTCTGAGGTTGAGCCGGACCCCATAGGTCACTATGAGCATAATCCAGTGGTGCTTTGGAAATATGCTTTGCTTTTGGAAATGGAAGTTTCTTGCTTTTGCCCATTATGCAATCTTCACATTTCTTGAAGCTTTCAATATCTGAACACTGGATTAGGCCCTCTTTCTCAAGCATCTTCATTCCCTTTAGACCAACATGTCCCAGCCTCTTATGCCATAAATCTGTCTCAACTTTCTGAACCGAATGAGCTTGTCCAGTGACAGATTTTGCATCCAGGTAATACAGGCTTCTTACCCTCATTGCTGTCAGTATTATTTGAGAGCCTTTATAAATCTCAAGGTTCTCTCCATGTGATCTAAAACCACACCCTTTTGACTGCAACACCCCAAGAGATATCAAGTTTCTTTTGATCTCTGGAATCAATCTCACATCAGTGAGTATCCTTGTTCCTCCATCTCTCAATTTCAGCTTGATTTTTCCTATTCCTTGCACAAGACAGGTCTGATCATTACCTAGAATGACTGACCCCTGAGCCGGCTTGATTTCTTCAAACCATTCTCTGTGAGAGCAGATGTGGTAACTGCACCCTGAATCAACAATCCAGCTCTCTTCAATATCGGATTCTGATACATTCAGAACATGCAGATCCTCCTTCTCTTGGGTGACATCAGATGACCCTTGAGCTTTAGCCTCCTCTTCTTGCTTTCTTTTCCAAGCATAACAATTCTTCTTCAAGTGGCAAGGTTTATTGCAATGGAAACAAGATCTGGACTCTTTCTTTTCATCCTTATCTTTCTTCTTTTGGAATTGGGGTTTGCTACTTTTGTTCTTCCCATTGGACTTGAATTTCTTGACGTTCAAAACGTCACCTGCTCCCTCCTGAACGCCACCCGCTTTCTGCAACTCCTTGGACTTTAGGGCTGACTGAACTTCCCAAAGTGTGATGGCTTTTTCTCTGCCATACAACATGGTATCTCTGAAATGCTCGAAAGATTTTGGGAGAGCATTCAACAAGGCAATGGCCTTGTCTTCCTCCTCTAGCTTGGCATCAACATTTTCAAGATCATCGACTATCTTGTTGAAATGATCAAGTTGATCCGAAATCCCTTTATCCTCAGAGAATCTAAAGGAATATAAACGTTGCTTGAGATACAACCTGTTAGCTAGGGACTTCGTCATGTAGAGCTCTTCCAATTTCTTCCACATTCCTGCAGCAGAATCCTCCTTCGCAACTTCTCTAATGAGTTTGTTGTCTAGATTGAGAATTATAGCGCTTCGAGCTTTCTTGAACACTTCAGGCTTCTTATCAGTCGTCTCGTCATCCAGTTTGAGCGGTTCAAGAGCATCATCGAGCCCTTGAGCGGTGAGTAGAGCCTTCATCTTGATCTGCCACAATGCGAAATCATTTCTGCCATTGAATTTCTCTGTCTCGTATCGCGCCATCGCCATACTCGGTTCCCACAGACGGCGCCAATTGAAAGTTGGAGATGGTTTGTATGATCGGAAACGCAACAACACAAGAAACAAAACAATGACACCGGATTTACGTGGTTCGACGTAAAAGTCTACATCCACGGGAAGTGCTCTTGATCTTATTCCTTCCCCACGGGTTTACAAGATGAAGAAGAAAAGACAATACGTGTGTAACTACGAATACACAGTACAAAGAAGATTACTCTCACAAAACTCGATGTGAACCTCACACACTCAAAAAACTCTCAAGGATCTTGACATGGTGAATAAACTCTCTCTTCTCTTGTATCTCACGGTTTCTTCTCTCCTTTTCTTTTAACAGAAACTCTCTATTATATATGCATTGAACGGCTCCGATTCCTTCACTTCTCGCTCCACATCTCAGCCGTTCATCTTCACAACCAACTTTTAACAAACTCTTGAGTAAGTAGCCGTTATGTAACTGAGTCTCATGCCTTGAGCAATTCAGTGATCAACCGAACTCAACAATCATCTTGAATTATAGCGACCTAATATAAATCTGGATGATTTCAGATATAGAACAATATCCGATGGGACAATAATAAGAGCATCTACAAAGAAAGAGATTAATAGATAGTTAAAGAGAAATAACTATTAGGTTTACCTCATCTTTACAAATACTCATTCTCTAATAGGAAGGTTATTTGAAAATGTAGTTCGACAATAATACGAAAGGCAGTTTGAGAACTTACAGTTGAAGAAATGTTGTCCATGGTATTTGGCTCTTCCTTACATAAAACACACAAACCATCATCAATTCATTAACATTGAGATGTGAAGTCTACCTTTTGTATTGAATTTTAATTGAAGGATAAGCTAAAGAAGAAGTTGCGCTCGAGGAGAGTCAAGTTTCTCCAAGCAACACGTCCTTGCCTATGATATATAGGTTGGGATATGATGAAGGACATGTTGGATATATTGATCCGAGAACCCCATGTATAAGAGTTTGCAGCAGTCTTCCTAGAATCGAATATCTAGTTTGATCACCTCATGAGCATGGAATAACCGAATTCTATCTTATTGTCCTGATGTAACAGTTTGGGTGCATCTCCATCCAAAGCTATTGGATAACATGCATTACAAAATTAGAAATGAAGAAAATACAAGATTAGTCGAGAAACCAATCCTCAAATCCCCGTATTTTCCTTAAAAACCTCACCTTTTTTTTCTTGGTTCTTCAAGAAAGCCTCCATCTCCGTTGGCTATCCCACTCTCCCATTTCCATGTCAATGTGAATGTCCTTTTTTTTTTGGTGTTCAAAAGCTCAAACCAGAGGGTGAGCAAAAGACAGCAATACAACAAAGCATATAACCCCAATTCAACAAATAAAAATTAAACGTCTAGACATTCATTCCCCTTCTATTCAACCGTCCAACCAAAATGTTTTTTTGGAACATTACCAACTGTCCTACTCTCACACAAATCTGCTTTCTTTGTCACTTCTTGAGCAGTTGAGCTTCCTTCTAAACATTAGACAGAAATTTATGGGTTCTATTTTTAAATTAATTAATGATAGAAGGAGTAACTTTATGAGAGAGACTTATATAGTGATTTTCTTCTAAACATTTTGAAGTGATAGAAATTCATGAGTTTCATTTTAAAACTAATTGACGATAGAGGAGTGACCCTGATACTACTGATATACTCCATTCATTTCATAGTAACAGAGTCGTTTCATTTTCTGCACTCATTTAAAATGATTATAAATAGTTAAAGTGGAGAGAGAATAATGAAGAGAAAGTCTTATCTATGTTATTCTTTCTTTTACTTTACTTTTTCTCCATTTTAACTATTTATTATTATTTTTTCCAAAATATGGGCAGGAAATGAAATGGCTCTCTACTACTGTTGAACTGAGAGAGTAGTTATTTTAGTTTTCTCTATATTATTTTTTAGTTTAAATTGTTAATACCCTCCCTCAAATCCTCTAATGTGAACCTTGGAGGAGTTCGGATTTTTTTCTGGTTAGTTGGATCACTGGCCCTAATTTAAACCTCAGATATATTGTTGGGGTGGTCATTTTTTTTAGTTCAAATATATTATTAGGCCAGTTAAATTTAATACACAATAGCTCTGATACTATGATGGAAATTCAATAGTTTCATCCTTAACCAATTGGTAATAGGAAGAGTGACCCATAAAACTTATATAGTGATTTAAGTTTTTTATTGACACTGATATAGGATAATTATATATTTATTATAGTAGTATTTTTTATTTTCAATCAACAACATGAAGTGTATTATAACTTATAATATGTCCTTAAATAGTTGTTTAACTTCTCTCATTTATATGATCGCCAGTGTATTTAGTGTCGTGGTTGAATCTAATGATTTCCGTCCACAATGGTCACAAATCACCACCATCACTATTAGTGTGACATTTATGAGGTTGAGGAGATCAGTGTGACATTTATGATGTTGAGTCTCCTCAACCAATCTCCATTGATCAACGGTTACAACAGTATCATTGTTTGAAAGTAGGATTTAAAAAAAACTCTGGGATTATTAATTTTTTTTCATAAGTTAAAACAGAAGGGATAAGAACAAAAATTGTACTAAAAGCCAGTCCACCAACCTATCAAAACTATTCTGGTGAGTGGAATATAAGGTACTAATATTGTTACATTTTATAGTGTTTCATTAAATCATATTTATATTTTATGGTCATTGGATTATATTTATCCTTCACTTTTGAAACTTAATCACTAAAGGACTACTTTAAACTTTTGATGATTTTTCTTGCTTTATATATCTATGATACGAAATGACTAAGCTTTTGTTCCTTAACTTTATTTTGTTATTATATTTATATATTTTGTTATTTTGTTTTAGGACATGTAATTTCATCATTCTTTATTCATAGATTGATAGTGGTTGGTCAGCCTAAAGCCCAATAAAATTATGATTAAACTCTAATAATATAACCGAACTTTAAACTTAAACAGATAAGACCAAGAACATAATTAGTTGTAGCTTGCTAGAATTAGCCAAATTAAGATATCTTACACTTATAGCTATCTAAAAAATCCAATTTTCTATTAATCAACCTAAATGAGCAAAACTGTGTAGATATTAGTGTGTGTGAGTAAAAGATTTTAGAGACAAAATTCATCGTTGAGTATGAATGGATGAACCCCAAGTAAACCATAGAGTCAACACTCTATCAAACATGCTTTTAAAGAGATAAGTGAAAAGAATACATTAATCTTAACTGGAATAGCACCATATCTTTTGTGACGACGAGAAAAAAGTTTGTGAGAAAAAATTGGAAAAAGCTGAAACATTAATACGAAAAGCAAAATGAAAAGAAAGAAAGGAAGATTTGCAGTGGGATGAGAACACGTAGATTTGGGGTGGAAAGTATGCATTTTTGAAGGGCTAACTTCAAATCCATTTAAAGCATTATTTCACTATTTTATATGCATTGCCTAATTAATTAAATAATGCTTCTTATAATCCTTTTTAATCAAAAGTCACTTCTTTTCAGCAACAAAGTTATCACACCAACCTCTTACAAAACTTATAGTACTATATATTTTGTGTTTTACTCGCTGGATGATATTGGTATTGTTAATCTTCATAAAATCAGTAATGTATACTATATATCCATTTTTATTCTAACTAGACCTACTAAAAATTTGAGGATGCTTTAGCTAGCTCACTTTTTTTGTTTTCCCTATGTGTTTGTTATAGATTAGAATAAATAAATACTATTACTTCATTTGTATGCTAATAAATGTCTCATTTCATTTTTATTAGTTTTGGTAAGTAAGTCACGCATTTCACTAACTCAATTCACTATCATTTTATGATAAATTCAATATAAAAGTAGGATACATATCTACTTACTTTTCAATTCATTTTTCATTACAAAGGCTACCTGACCTGACCTGATCAACTATGATACGATTATTGGTGGACGGAGGAGTAATACAGAGAGAGCGAGTGGGCCGACTTGACTCAATTGTGGCCTACCATCTGGTAGAAGCCAATTGGCTTAACGCATCAAGATTAAATCTTTGCATGGCATCGTCATGCTCAACTTTTAACATCGATTATCATCATTATTCAATTTAATTAAATTCAATTCAATTAAATTCCAACCTGCCCCATCACAATTCACACACTTTTCACAGTGGGTCTCCTCGTAATCCCATGCATAACTGAATAACAGAATTAAGAAACGAATCTGTTTATTGATTTATTCACCTCTCCATTTTATCTTCTCCCTTTCCAATCTAATTTCATCATCTAGAAATTTCACACCATAAAGACAATAGAGTAAACACCATTACCAAAACCAAAACCAAAACCACTTTTTCTTCGGCACAATATATCCCCTCAATCAAAATGGAGAGAAGACAGTTAAATTATCATGAAAATGTGGTTGTTTTGTTGTGTGTGATTATGATGATGGCAAAATCATCATCATCATCATCATCATCATCATCATCATCATCATCATCAAGCAGCAGCAATAGTGTGGGAGTGAATTGGGGCACAATGGCAACACATCAATTGCCTCCTTCGAGCGTCGTTGATATGCTGAAAAACAACAACTTCAACAAGGTGAAGCTATTCGACGCCGACGAGGCCATCTTGGATGCATTATCTGGCACTTCCATCGAGGTCATGCTCGCCGTCCCCAACTACATGCTGGCCGAGATCAGCTCCGACCCCTCCATTGCCGCCTCGTGGGTCGACGCCAACGTCACTGCTTACGCCTACCCCGGTGGAGTCAACATCAAGTAAGGCTCTTCTTAATTAATTATATAGTCAGTACATTTATTCAAGAATAAACTGATTAGTACGTGTGAGTTGGCCTAGTGGAAGAGTGGATGTCTGAAACCACATGTCTCAGGTTTAACTTTCAATTCATTTGCCTATAAAAAAATAATTTTAAGAAAAAACTGATTAATCTAGTATGTAGATACGTAGCCGTTGGAAACGAGCCGTTTTTGAAGACGTACAACGGGACCTACTTGCAGCAGACGCTGCCGGCGTTGAAAAACATCCAGGAAGCTATCAACAATGCCGGCCTCGGGTCAAAGATCAAGGCCACGGTCCCGTTCAACGCCGACGTCTACAACTCGCCCGAGTCGAACCCAGTGCCGTCCGCGGGCGAGTTCCGCGCTGAGATACGCGATCTGACGGTCCAGATCGTCCAGTATCTCTACTCCAACGACGCCCCGTTCGTCGTCAACATCTACCCGTTCCTGAGCCTCTACGGAAATTCCTATTTCCCCCTTGACTTTGCCTTCTTCGACGGCTACAACAAGCCGCTCCGGGACGGAAACTGCGTCTACACTAACGTGTTTGACGCAAATCTAGATACCCTGCTCTGGTCGCTCACCAGAGCAGGGTACCCTGACATGAAGATCATAGTTGGTGAAGTGGGATGGCCCACTGATGGTGACGTCCATGCAAATGTACAGAGTGCTAAGAGATTCAATCAAGGTCTAATCGAACACGTGATGAGTGGACAGGGCACACCTCTGAGAAAAGGCAGAATAGATGTTTATCTATTCAGCCTGATCGACGAGGATGCCAAGAGCATCGACCCAGGAAGCTTCGAGCGACACTGGGGGATATTGGAATTCGATGGTAGGCCTAAATACGAGCTCGATATCTCAGGCTCGCATCAGAACAGGAGCCTCGTGGCCGTGCAGGGCGTGTCCTACATGGGGAGGCGGTGGTGCGTGTTGGACCCACGCGCCAAGGATGTTGAGTGGGATTTGGCGAAGAATGTGGACTACGCCTGCAGCCAGTCTGATTGCACGGCGCTGGGCTACGGCTCGTCGTGCAATCACCTGAGCCTGCAGGGGAACGCGTCGTACGCGTTCAACATGTACTATCAGTTGAAGGATCAAAATGAGTGGGATTGCGATTTCGCGGGCCTGGCCGTGATCACGGACCAGGACCCCTCGGATAGCAGATGCAAGTTTCCTGTTATGATTGCATATGGCAAGCGTCCCGTGCTGATGCTGCATAAGAAATTGGTCGACATTTTGCTTGTGGTTGCTGAGGGTTGTGTAGTGTTTCTGCTTCTTGTGTCTTAGGTTGTTGGGATTGATCTTACCCTTACTTACATGGATTTAGGACAGAAACAGAGTTCTATTTCTATCGTGGTATATTGCCATTTAATTTACTCTTTGTTTGAGGAGGAAAGGAGGGGTGTGTTTTGTATGTTTGTTAAGAATCATACCACTCGATTCTAAACACATTTATGCAACCATCGATTTTGTAATCATAAAAATATCATTTGAATCAGTGTTTGTATGACAACTTTTATATGTATAAAAATGATGTAAAGTGTTAGCTCAATTCAAACTTCACATAGTCACAAGCACCCCATTCAATCACTATATATAGATAATTGGATTGTTAAAAATGTATATTTAATTTGATACATCCATTTACTTAAAATATTGCCGAAGTTAATCTTAATATTCAACCCCTGAAATCTGAATTCACAATTAAGATACATTCAATTGTAAATTGCACTTTAAATAAGGCAATTTAGCACAAATTACAGGTGTGGGTGTGAATTGCGTCGCCTATTAATATGTTTGGTTGTGAATTTAATTTTGAATTTGCCAACTACAAGTAAAACAGTACTTCAATTCTAAAAATGTACTATAGGAGTATTTTATTATTATTATTATTATTATTATTATTATTATTATTATTATTATTATTATTATTATTATTATTATTTTTCTATCTTTTCGTAACTATTTCTCATATTTGCAATGGAAAGTGGGTATTTTGAAATATTTTATAGTTGAATTTGTGAGGGTGAAATGAAGGGTTTAGACCATTATGGGGAGTTTACTGAATAATAGTATTTCAGATCCTGGGGATAATGTATGAGCTGGGTCCAATTAATGTAAAGCATGTTCCCCATTTAACATATACTGTAATTAACTTTTTAAAAGTAATTATTATCCCCCACCCCAATTTGTAAAAGGCTTCATGGTCGAAAGGGCTAGCTGTTATATTTTGAAAGCATAATTTATGATCTACAACATTTGCTCTCTCTCTCTCTCAAATACACACACATTTAAGATGACTCAAACCTTAAATCCGTCATTTGTGCATCATGCATGGATTGGATTTGTAGAGGAAGACCAAATCTCATGCCTAATTGAAGAATTTAGGGCAAATTGCATGTAAAGTCATGAATTTTTAAAACAGTTTGGTTTTTACCGTGAATTTTAAATGTTGCATGAAAAGTTATGAACTTTATCGAACTGTGTAAATTTCTCATCCGAACCGACCCGATAGATTTCCGACACAAATTTATCCTACGTGGCACACCGCATGCGTGACTTGGCAAATGACAAATTTATGGTTCAATTCAAATTATGGAGTTAATGCTACTTTTATGCTGAATTCGATTTGTATGTTTTTATTTGTGCTACTTGTATGTTTGTAATAAGTTCAGGGTTTGAGATTAGTGGAAGACAAACAATCAGAATTAGTGGAGTTGCCAAGTCACGCCTACGGCGCGCCACGTAGGATAAGTTTGTGCCAGAAATCTATCGGGTCGGGTCGGATGAGAAATTTACACAGTCTGGTAAAGTGCATGACTTTTCTTGCAACATTTAAAGTTAAACAGAAAAAAAAAACCAAACTAAGTATTTTAAAAGTTTATGACTTTACAGGCAATTTGGCCAAGAATTTATAATTAATTGGAAGCAAATTCATCTAAAGTAAAGTGCATATAAAAGGAAAACAAGAATCTTTATTCGTGAAATTAAATTATAGTACTAATTTCAAATGATAACATAATTTTGCGTCTCTGGATGATTTGGAATGATATAAAAAATCAGTATCATATATTATACGAATAAAAAAGCAGTGGCTATTTTTCACGTCGCCCGATGTTGATTCCTGATGTAATTATTTTGGAGAATTAACAATATCCTCTTTTTTTTCCGAGGGAATAAATAGGTGAGTAACTATTGAATAAGTTTATTTTTGTAATATCGAAACTGTGATTCTCTCTTATCGAATCGAATCCGGGGTCTAACATGTCACGTGATGTCATACCACGTCAGCCTCCCACTGAAAATAAAATAAAGATAACTAAAAACCCTAATTCAACTCTTTGCAGCAAAGTATGTAGTGTAGGGCATCCAATCCAACCATGAAGCATCCACAATAAGATCTTGATTTTCAGCCGTAGTCATCAGTGATCCAACCATCATTCAACCCTGTGAAGCAGCAGCATTATTTGGGAGGATAAATTCATTCATCTCGTCATCTTGTGGATCATATTGATTAAAAAGCTCGTTAAATGAATTTAAAATTGAAAAAATTAGAGAGTAAATGAAGAACGAATTTGGAAGTGAAATAGGGTATGTATGTATCTATGTAAAGAATTTCATTTTATTAACAAGAAAAGGAAAAATCAGACCCCTCCAAACTCTCTTTCTGCTTTCTTTACTCGCAGGAGTTTAAGAAATATTAAAAAACATTATTTATCAAAAATAATAAAATTTAAATAAGATATTTTATCGTCCACATTCATTTTTGGTAAAAAAGATACGGGGTAATATTTTTATAGATGGGCTAAATATCAAACTATATATTTATGATATTCCTGGATCCTCCTTCATTTAAATATTCAGGGGCTTCATCTAAAGAATTTATTTTTTGTTAAAGTTTTTTTTATATTTTTCTCTGGAGAAGGGGGTTCACCACATGCTCAATGGCGGTTCAAATAGGACAAAATGAAGAATTAAAAATAGTAGTATGAACGTAACTAACATCTAACTTAGTAAATACAGTATCACTTCAAGACTTCACCTAACGATTTTTTAAAGTAAAAAAGTAAGCTTTAGTTAATGTGCAATTTTGGACGCAAGAACGTCCTATATAATAGTAGTAAAGATTTTATTGTAGTTTTAATTAAAAAATGAAAATGGAAATTGTCTATGTGGAATTACTGTAAAATGCATTATGCTCACAACAAATTAAAGTAGAGGCAAACAGAATATTTGATCCATCTGGACTCACATTTTTATCCTAATTAGCCTATTAATTACCAAAAGTCAAATTTATCTGATTCGTAGTAACATAATGGTCTCCAAAGCAATAGATTAATCTAATAATTGAGTCATATATTCCTCTCGATCTATTTTATTCGCTCACTCCCATAATAATGTCAGCTTTTTAGGTGTAAAATAACTAGGAATCTTACAAATATGAAAAAAATTATAGCCCGTCAGTCAATTATTTCAGACAGGCAAAAGCTTTGCAGAATATACCCTATCTATTTTTGAAGCAAAAAGATGTTAACTTTTTTTCATGTTAGCATTGCACTAAAAAATTCTTTACAATTAAACTGGAATTTGCCTCCTTAATTAGTAGAAATTATGAGAGGCCGTTTTATAGCAGTATCTACTTTTTTTTCTTTTTCTAGCTTTTTTGTTACTCTATGAACTCAAGCATGTTAAATGCATAGTAGGAGTAACCACATGCATGCATTATTAAATTGCATGCAAACAAAAAATGGTCAAGGAAGGTATGTACATAATCATTAAATTGCACTATAATATTGTTGAAAATTGCATGCAAACAAAAATGCTCAAAGAAGGTGGTATACATCATTATTCAAGCCGGATCGAGTTTATAAAAACATGAAATGTGCCTGGTTATTGGTAAGAATATGTTACCAAACAATTACACCATGTTTTTTTTTGCCAAACTAATTTAAGTACTATTATTTACCAACTCCAAAAACAAAATTTATGTTTTTAGAACCCATCCTTTGATTCGGTAAATTTTTTTAAAAAGAAGATGAGTAATTTAATATAGGCATTGGTGATTCATCATGGGGTGATCTATTGAATTATTATTAGAAAAGAAGGAATATAGAAGGGTGCAAGGATGAATATTGGAATTTGACAATGGATGTGCATTATGAGGAATAGATTCCAAATTTTTTTATCTGTTTCATTTCTTTCTCCTATTTTACACTAGCCTGAACCACATTGACCGGACCATATAAAACCTCTAGCTATACGTATTTCCATCATCTTATAAATAGCATTGAAAATATAGTTTCATTACATTTTATCGTATTAAGTGCTAATATACACCACAATTGACATCATATACTACTAATACACACAGACATCTATCTTTGATTTGATTGTGACAATTAATTTATGTATATAAGTATAGTATATGGGGTGAAAATGAAATAATATATGGAGGCACCTCACAATTCACAAATAACATCTACCCCTCATAATGCCTAGCTACCCCCGCAAATGGGCATAGAATACAGAATAATATTTCCAACTCTTTTTCAGTAATAATGCATATCGAATCACCCAAAAGGCACCATTATTGATCTATCACTTGTTTTTTTCAACTTACCAATTTCCATACTAGTATAAGTTTTAACCATAAGAGAATTACAATTTCTTTCAAAATTAAGCTTGATGGCCGCATTTAAAAATTTGATTAGCGATAGTTAGAATAGTCCATCAAAGTAACAGTTTGTTAATTTTTACCCTAAGTAGGGTAGATAACTTATCTAGGGATGAAATTCTATGAATAAAAATCATAAAATTTAATCTGTATATGAGTTATCTACCTTACCGAACATGAGCATGAGGTGATACTATAAGACATGTGTTGAGCTAGAACGATTTTACTATAAGCCACCTTACCTTCATATGCACGTTTCTGGATAGGAAAAAAATGTGTCGTCAGATAGGAATCCCATCTGAAGAGACAAGTCGACACAAAACACAAGTTTTAGGGGCCCACAGGGCCTCCCTCACTAGTATATAAACCCCATGATATCCATTCTCCTAATTTACCACCACCTTCAACAACAACAAAATACATATCAAGAGAGAATGAGTAGAGAAGGAGGAGATTGGATGTGCCAGGCGTGCCAGCACATCAACTTCAAGAAGCGGGAGGCCTGCCAGCGGTGCAGTTGCCCCAAGTACTCCACCGCCGCTGAGGTGGAGGCGTATGCCGCGGCGCAGAGGACGGAGGTGATGGCGGGGGACTGGTATTGCGGCGCCATGAACTGCGGCGCTCACAACTACGCCAGCCGAAGCACCTGCTACCGCTGCGGCGCTGTCAAGACCTACTGCACCTACGGCGGCTATGCCTACGAGGCCGTTCCCGGCTGGAAAACCGGCGACTGGATTTGCAATCGGTAATTACTAATTACTGTACTCATCTTTCATCTTTATTGATTTATATTGCTATTTTTTTATTTTATTTTTTATTTTTTGCAGACTAGGATGCGCCATGCACAACTATGCTAGCAGGACGGAATGCTATAAATGCAAAACACCCAGAGAGTGAGGTCATTTCTCTCTCTAAACAACAAATGTGGATGGTTTTGGTAGTAACTAACTAATTATGTGTTTAATTAATACTACTAATTTTTGTTTTCTTGTGATTTAATACTAATGCAGGAAGAGTAATTGGGTGGGGAATTGGAAGATACTAACTAGTAGTAGGAGGGAGTTGAACAAGTGCTCTTTTCTTGTACTTTTATTCTACTAGAATTTTGTTTTATTCTTTTTCAGATTTCATTTGAATTAATGATCATCCATCGATCACAAATTGTTAATCCCACTGCATTATTTATAGGTTAATTATGTTGTGACTAATTAAGATAAGGTGGTATTTTTTCTAATATCTCATCGCAACGTTGGATGAATTATGAATGATGGGATACGAACTAAACAACTAAACAATAATTGCAAGCCCAATAGCAGTGACGGCCCATCAGCCCAAAACCCAAGAAAGAGTATCAGTTCGGCACAACCAAAGAGTTCGGTCACAGCCTATAGCTCGGTAAAAACCGACCAATCGAGCTCAACTCTCAGATCGGCAAAAGCTGATCGGCAAAGTTCAGCAGTTCGGTCTCAGTATTCGACCGAACAAGGAGATAGTGGACCCATGCAGGATCTCCACGACCTCCATTACACCCACGATCTATTTAGTGGTATTAAGCAGTTATCAACCCCCCTACCAGGGCTGCAAACCACGATCTTAGTTCGAATGTATAAATAGAACTTAGATCAGATAGACCAGGGTTAAGTTCTCTAGATCCTGAATCTCATATAGCAAATCAGTATTGTAATCTGTAAGCTAGATCAAGCAATACAAATTTGCCCTCTATTCTTCCCGTGGACGTAGATTTACCTCAGTAAATCGAACCACGTAATTCTCAGTGTTGTGATCTTCATTTATTACTTGCATTTATTCCCATCAAAAATTCGCTAAATCATCACTGGCGCCGTCTGTGGGAACACAGAAAACCAAAACTGTGATAAAAGCGAGTTTTTGATCCTCTTCCACCAAAAAATGCGTACCAGATCACATAATACCCATACTTCCGTCCGTGATGAACGTGAGGAAGCTAGTCCAGCCCGTAGGTCTGGAAAACAGCCTCGGGAGAAATCTGCCTCCAGTTCTCACGGTGAAAGAACAAACCACTCAAAAAGTCATCGCACCGAGCCTCCCCAGCAGCTCGATTTGAATGAGGCTGTCAAGTTGTTCTTGGCTGAGAAGCAGGATGAGTTCTTAACATTCCTGCAAAAGAGCCAGAAGCCGGAGAAGAAAACGGCGGATTCTCCCTCCCCCTCCAGACATGAAAGTCACTACCGCAGTAGTGTCGTATCTTCCAGGAGAAAGAATCCTCACCACCGATATGTTCCTTCTCCTCCTTGTTACCGAAATCACAGGAGAACTCCATCTCCACCATACCGTAGAGATGTCGGATTCGCTATGTATGGAGCGCTGAAGACTCCATTTTCGGATGATATCACCAGAACTCCGTTGCCACAGAATTACCGAACTCCGTCAGTGACTTATGACGGGTTAGTGGATCCTCATGATTTCCTGGGACGCTATCAGTATAATATGGCGAACCAAGGTCTCAATGAGGTTCATATGTGTAAGCTGTTTCCCGAGCTGCTCATCGGGAACGCAAGAAGGTGGTTTGATAGCCTCCCTCAAGGCAGCATTAGATCTTACAGAGATCTAATGGACGCTTTTCATAGGAGGTTCTTCCAGAAAGCTGAAACCCGAATCACTTCGGCTCAGCTGCTTTCTATACGTCAAGGTCGCGATGAAAAGATTAGCGACTTCATGACAAGATTCCACAAGGAATGCCTACAAGTAGATGATCTCAATGATCTACTTGTCATTTCGGCATTCCAAAATGGAATTCTGCCAGGAGCTCTCTACAGAATGCTCGTTGAATGCAGTCCGCAAACAGCTCAAGAGATGTGGGACATTGCGGACCAGTTTTCTCGTGCTGATGAGGCAGACCGTCGAAAACGGTCTTTAGACAGCTCTTCCAGAGGAGACAAGAGGAAGCCCGATCATAGCGATCAGGGACATCCTCGCCGAACTCCTTTTGAAAGAATTCAAAGGGCACCGGTACAAGACAGATTGGGACCACGTCTCAATCCTGAGAAACCACCCGCTCAGTTCGTACCATTGAACAAGTCGAGAGCGGAAATTTTCGAACTGCATTCTGATATGTTCGAAAAACCAAAGCCGATGACGAAATCGGCCACGCGCCGAAGTCAGGATAAATATTGCTCCTTCCATCAAGACCACGGTCACGATACCGAGGAGTGCCGAAATTTGGCAGCAGATATTGATGTTCTTGTGAAAGCAGGGACGTTAAAAAAATACCAAAGCAAGCCGCCGAAAAAGAATAAGAAACAGAGAAGTGCGAACTGCGCTCCTCAGGATCCTAAAAGGCAACAGGATCCCGAAGACGATGACGAGCCGCAATATGATGGAGTGATCCAGACTATTGACGCTCTCCCAGCCGGGAAGACTAAATCGTCTCTAAAATCAGAGCGCAGAGGCTTCAATCGAGAAGAGCCAATACATAAAAGGCTGAAGAAGGAGGAAGTAATTACATTTTCAGATGCAGATCCCGTCCCGGCCATTTCTCCTCATCAAGACGCTATTGTCATTCAAGCTGGAGTGGCAAATAAACTGATCCACAGAGTGTTTGTGGATACAGGAGCGTCGGTTAGCATTCTTTTTAAAGAATGTTTTGATAAACTGGAAGTGGATCCAGCTCGGCTCAGTCCGGCCCCAATTCCTCTGAAAAGTTTCGCCCAGGAGGACACCCGCCCTGAAGGTATTATCAGCCTTCCGATTACGGTAGGAAGAGCGCCTACTAGCTCCAGTACGGTGATCGAGTTTTTTATGGTAAAAGCTCGATCCCCGTATAACATTATACTGGGAAGAGACTGGCTCAACACAGTTCGGGCCATTTGCTCTACTTATCACCTCACAATCAAGATCCCCACTAAAGGAGGGATAGCAGTCATCCGAGGTGATCAAAAGAGAGCAAAAGAATGTTTGCAGATTGCGCTTAAAAGTGCCGAACAATCAGATCGGCACCATCAAGCATAGCAATCACAGCAGCCGGAGTCAGAGGCAGGCGAAATGAACGAAGTCACACCGGAGCCGAACTCGATGAAAGTTCAGTTATACGAAGATGATCCATCCAGAACGGTCAAGATCGGTTTCGCGGGAACACCTCTACTCCGGGAAAAGACCATCCAGCTCCTCAAAGAGTACAAAGATGTCTTTGCGTGGTCTCCGTTGGACATGACTGGAGTGTCTCCCGAGGTAATTACACATCGGTTAAATATTGATCCTTCAGTCCGGCCTATAAAACGGAAGCAAAGACTCTTTGCGGCAGAAAGAAATCAAGTCATCCATGACGAAGTCCGCCAATTACTGAAAGCGGATGTATTATTTGAAGTAAAATATCCTTCTTGGGTGGCCAATCCTGTGATGATCAAGAAAAAAGAAGGAGGATGGCGGATGTGCATAGATTTTACGGATCTAAATAAGCACTGTCCTAAAGATTGCTACCCCCTTCCCAACATAGATAAAAAAGTAGAAGCTCTGATAGGCTTCGAAATTTTCTGTTTTCTTGATTTGTATAAAGGATACCACCAAGTTTTAATGGATGATAATGATGCTTCAAAAACGGCTTTCATTACTGACTTCGGTATTTTTGCTTATAAAAAGATGCCATTTGGTTTAAAGAATGCCGGAGCCACATATCAAAGGATGGTAGATAAGCTATTTCGGCACCTGATCGGAAAAGAGGTTGAAGTATATGTTGACGACATAGTTGTTAAAAGCAGAAGCACTTCGGAGTACGAAAACAATCTCAAATCCACTCTCGACGTGCTCAAAAAAGCCAACCTCAAACTCAATCCCCAAAAATGTACCTTTTTGGTAGATTCGGGAAAATTTCTGGGTTGTTGGGTTTCAAAGGAAGGACTCAAGGCAAATCCCCTAAAGGTTCAAGTTGTTCAGAACATGGCAATGCCGAAGTCCATACATGATGTGCAAAGGCTAACTGGATGTCTAGCCGCACTGAATAGATTCCTTTCCCAAGCAGCCGAAAAGCAAATGCCGTTCTTCAATGTTTTGAAGAAGGCACCAAAGTTTGAGTGGGGAGCCGAACAGAAAAAGGCTTTTGACGAACTCAAAAGTTATTTAACCGAACTTCCTACTCTCTCTGCTCCAACAGATGCCGAAGTGATATTCTTATATTTAGCAGCATCAGATCAAACCATTAGCGCGGTGCTTGTACGAGAAGAAGGCCTAAAACAGCGTCCTATCTACTTTACAAGCCGAGCATTAAGAGGTCCCGAAACAAGGTATCAACCTCTGGAAAAAATTGCTCTGGCATTAGTAAATGCAGCAAGGAGACTGCGGCCATATTTCTATGCTCACAAAGTATGCGTCTTAACCGATCTTCCACTTCGGCAAGTTTTGACTAAGCCAGAAGCATCAGGCAGAATTGCCAAGTGGGCCATAGAGTTGGGAGAACATTCAATAGAATATCTACCTCGGAAAGCCATCAAGGGACAAGCCTTGGCAGATTTTCTTGTAGAGGCAAAGTTCGATCAGGCAATCCCTATTATTGCCGAACAGAAAAATCCTACCAATGATGAACTAACACAGCCCCAGAAACCCGAAGTAGAGCCGCCGGACTGTTGGATTGGATTCGTAGATGGAGCTTCGAATAAGACAGGAAGTGGAGCTGGTATTCTACTTATCGCTCCCGACGGACACGAAGTAACTTATTCACTTCGGTTCTTGTTCCCAACCACTAATAACGAAGCCGAATACGAAGCCCTTCTTGCCGGACTTCAGTTAGCGCAACGTCTACTTGTCAAATCTCTCAAAATTCATTGTGATTCACAAGTCATAGTGAATCACATGCTGGGTACAAGTGAAGCCCGTGGTGAAAGGATGAAAAAATACTTGGACAAAGCGCAAAGTATTAGCCGAAATTTCTCTTATTTTCGGATAATCCGCATTCCCAGAGCGGGAAATAGCCGAGCAGATACTTTAAGTAAGTTGGCCTCATATCCGAGCTCAAAGGTGGAGGAATTACCGCACAGAAGCATTGATGAAGCTGAAGTACACTCAGTAACCAGTTCACCAAACTGGATGACGCCAATATTAAAGTATCTAGATCAAGGACAACTGCCCGAGGATAAGAGAGAAGCAAGGAAAATCACATGCCGAGCACGTCGGTATGAACTTCATGAAGGAGTCCTATATAGAAAGTCCTACCTTCAACCGTTATTGCGATGTGTAGGACCAGAAGAGACGGATTACATCCTTAGAGAAGTTCATGAAGGATCTTGCGGTAGCCACATCGGAGCTAGAGCATTAGCTAAAAAAGTTCTGAGATGGGGATATTATTGGCCAACTTTGGTACAAGAAGCAGTACAGCTAGTTAAGAAATGTACGAAATGCCAAATCCATGCAAATATCCCAAGGACGCCGCAGACTGATCTATGTGCTATGCAAAGCCCTTGGCCTTTTATGCAATGGGGCATAGACATAGTAGGACCACTACCACAAGCTCCCCGGCAAATGAAATTCTTGATCGTTGCCGTGGATTACTTCACAAAGTGGGTGGAGGCTGAACCATTAGCTACGATAACAAGCTCAAAGGCATTAGATTTTGTCTGGAAGAACATAGTTTGCCGATTTGGCATACCCCATATCCTCATTTCAGATAATGGGACTCAGTTTACTGACAAAACATTCAAGAATTGGTGCCAAGAGTTGAATATTCAACAGCGGTTCACTTCAGTCTCTCACCCACAAGCAAACGGACAAACGGAAGTAACAAACCGTACTTTGGTGAAAGGATTAAAAACTCGGTTAGAACAAGCCAAAGGACAATGGGTAGAAAATCTTCCTCAAGTCCTATGGTCTTACCGAACTACACCAAAAACCTCCAACGGTGAAACTCCGTACAGTCTAGTGTACGGCACTGAAGCCGTAATTCCGGTTGAGATCGGCATACCCAGCCCCCGAACCCTTAATTTCTCAACAGAACTGAATGGCGACGGACTGAGAGCCGAACTAGATCTTGCCGAAGAAAGAAGAGAATTGGCCTTCATAAAAGAAGCCAAGTACAAGGAGCAAGTAACCCGGTATTATAACCAAAGGGTGAAAAAGCTGCAGTTTCAAGTGGGAGATCTCGTATTGAGAAACAATGAAGTAAGCCGAGCAGAAAAGCTGGGCAAACTTGAACCCACATGGGAAGGTCCGTATCGGGTGTCAGAAGTCCTGGGAAAAGGGTCTTATAAATTAACTCACATGTCAGGAGAACAAGTACCCCGAACATGGCATATTTCCAACCTCAAGAAGTTCTATTTGTAAGAGACAAGGTCCGGTCAGTCTTGTGTCTAGTTCAGTCCTAGGGTTATGTGCTTTCATATTTTTATTGTTCTTTATACTTGTCGTTTTTTAAAAAGTTTAAAATCTTTTTCGTCCTTTTTATTTGTCTCTCTATGTGCGTTTTGTCTCTTACAAATGTTACTGAGGTATATTGTTCCTTAAAGGCTGATCCCTTTTTTTTAGATCATGTATTAAAGACAATTGTGAGTCCAAGCTTCTAAGGAAGATACAAGATTCCACAATTCAGCTTAAGAAACAAGCAATTCGTCTGAAACGAACTGCAATAAGCCGAAAACCACTCCGGTTAACTAGGGAATGTCCAATCCAAGCGATAAAACTCGCCAAATAAGGACACTAACTAAGTCCGGTTAAAGAAGAGTTTACTTCATAAGACCGAGGACGAGTACAATAAATGAAATAAAAAATCGCTGAACTGTAAATACGCAGTGATAGAAGCGAAATGAAAAAATTTCATTTACTAAGTCTTGTTGGGCATACAATTCCGCTGCCCTACGAGAATGCGTTACACCATTACAAAGGACTATTCTACTGTCTACGATTGCTAAAGTTGAGCCACCTATCCGAAAAATCCTCATGATGCTGAGTTCGGGCGTTCCGAGCAGTTGAAGAATAAGTAGGTGGACGAGATGCTCTGATCGACCTACCGCCTCTTCCCTGAGTCCGGGAAGTTCTAGCACCTCGGCGGCGAAGAGTCTCTTCACGAAGCATTCGCTGATCTTGCTCACTCATATTCACAACTCCTCTACGAACTTCAGGGCGTTCTTGTCTTGACGTTTCCGGTTGCTCCTGAGTCCGTTGCTGATTTGGAGTAGAATTTTGAGTAAGTGGATTAGAGGTTTGAGTTGGAGTGTGAGCATCTGTTAGCGGGAAACGGCTAAGGAATCTCTCGATTGAGGGACGCCGGGAAAGAATGATGTCGTACAGAGAAGCCAAGCGCCGCAATGATTTCACAACTTGTTGGCAAGCCGAGCTCTCCAGCACATTGTTCTCCCGGAGTACATGAAGCTTCTCCCACAGTTCATCAACTTGATTCTGAACATCAGATATAGTCATTCCCCCGCGCCCGCAGATGAAATCTTCATATGCAGTCCTCTCAGCGATGACAGTATTCAGCTCGGCCTCCAGATCTTTCTTTATGCACTCTAAGTCCTTATTGTTGGACTCCAGCTCCACTAAACGAGCCAAGAGTTCATCATACTTCACCTGGTCATCTATAGCTTTTTTCTCAGCTTCATTTAAAGCCAAAGAGTATAGCCGCTTCCAGTGAAGTACCTCCAGCTCCTTAGAGTTAAGAATACGAAGCAGCTATGTCAGTTCGGCATTTCAGTTTACCGAGCAGGCAGTAAACCACAATAGGAGTAAAAGAGATTAAGAAGAGCTATAAGGAAGACACGAGTGTAGAAAGAAGAATTTTTTTTCATTCACAAGAAAAAATTTACACAAGGAGGGCTTCAAGGCCATTTTACAAATAGAAAGAAAGAAACTAAACTAAGAGAAGGGAGACGAAATCATACTCCGCCAGTTTCGTCTCCGGCTTCCCTGTGGGTTTCAGCTTCTTTCTCCTTGTCGACCTTGGTCTCAGCCTCGGCCTCCCTCCTCCCTCCCTCCTGCTCGGCGCCCCCATCGCCGATCTGCTGCACCTCTTGCTCGGCGTGCCCGTCGCCGGTCTGCTGATCCTTCTGCTCGGTCTCCTTGCCGGCCTCATTTTCCTGCTCACCCTCTTCTTTGAAAATTGAAGCGGGTGAAACAGGCCCCAAGGAGGCAAAGATGGCCTCCATGTTCTCGTCACGGTCAGCACGGCAATTACGGACTCGTTCAGCAGAAAGCAGGACCGATGAAGACGCAAGCTCCTCAAGGAGCGGCAGACTCTGGAGACGCGCTGCAATCTCTCGGCCATACAGCGGCAAGACGACTTCGGGTTCCTGCTCAACATTATCGGTCATCAATTTCAGCAGATCACCGATAAGGGCCGAAAATTGATTGCTCAAAAAGAGTTTCTCCGTGTAAACACGGAGAGCCTCCCCCTGAGCAACCACGGCAGCCGCCTCCCTCTGTTTCGACCGCTCTCTCTGGATGATGAGCTGGTCTTTGGCACGCTGGGCTTCATCTTGAGCCGAGATCATAGCGGCCCTTGCCCTCTCAAAGTCTGCCCGAGCCTGTTCGGCCTGGTGACGAGCAGCATTCAAATTCCTCTGCATCTCATCATAATCGCTGGACGCTTTAGAGAGTTCAACTGTGACGAGTTTGCAGAGCATATTGTTCCTCTGAAAATGGAAAAAGGAAAAAGTCAACAGAGGGGCCACAAAAAAAATATAGGAAAGAAGCAAAGCCATAAAATCAAGAAGAAAATTCACCTCTACAAAGTCCTTTGGCCATAAAAAGGGCTCAGAGATATGTTCCGAAGTGGCCGTAACCACTCCTGATCCATAACCCCCCTGGACAATGTCTCTCTCTGGCGCTTTTGGGGGTTTCTGAGTCTTCGCCTTCCCCCTTGCCGAGGTCGATCCCGGCTTTTTTGGATCCGAAGACTGACTCGAAGAGGTCTTCTGCCTCTTCGGATTCTTCTCGGCATCAGACGCCGAGCTGGTGGTTTTCTGTTTCTCCGGCTCCTTTGATTCGGAGGATTTGCGACCAAGCCTGCTTAGCATGTTCACTGCCAAAAAGCAAGAAAACAAAGTTAGTTTTCGCCGCTAAAGCAGTAAAGCATAAAAAAGAAATCCTCACCCTCAGTCTCTTCGTCCGAAGACGAGGAGTCGAACACGAAGTCACCCTTGACGAGCTCAGATTCCAAATACTGTTTCCTAATCATGGGAATCTTATTGATCCCGCCCTCGAGCTCGTCCAACGGTTCTACCCGAGGATGAGGAATTACGGACTTCGGCCCTCTCCAGGAAAAGTCCGGAGCCGCTGTCCTATTGTAAAAAAAGAAGCGATTTTTCCACATCGGCCATTTGGTTTTACAGAAGGCTCTAAAGGGCTGTAAAGGGATCAAGTAAAACCAGGATCCCTTTCTCTTAAACTGAAAGAAATTAAGGATTGCCCTCAGAGACAGATCCTTTTCTAGTCTACGCAGCTCGGCAGCAAAGGCCGATAAGTGCCTCCAAGAATTTGGAGTCACCTGACCTAAAGGAAGTTGGAAAAAATCAAGAAGCTCTACAAAGGCGGGGGGAAGAGGGAAACGAAGCCCGCATTCTAAGCAGGCTTCGTAAACGGTGGCATAACCCTCCGGCGGCGAGTTAGCCCTATGAGTGTCGTCGGGAATCACCACTAACCCCCCAGGAAGAAAATATTTTCTGTGTAAGGATATCACAGTATCCTTACTCAAAATGCTGTGAAAATATTCTACCGTCTTCTCCCCGGACTTTTTCCGGCCAGAAGATCCCTTACCCCCCTTCCTACCACTACCTGATTCAGAAACAGTTTCAGAAGAAGAAGACATGATTCTTACTCTTTGATGGTCGAAAGTCTCTGAAGAAATTCTTGAAGAAGCGGAAGAAAATTTTACGAAAAAGAGAGAGAATGCAGAAGAAATAATCGCAAAAGTGTTCCAATGATGAAGAAAGGAAATATTTATCAGATTCGCAGAGGCGTTTTCAAATTCGTCGCACCGTTTCAAATCCCACTTTTTCTGGATTCTCTGGCCGGATTTGCTGTCACATTTAATGCAGACACGTGCAGAGCACGTCCCCTGACGTCAGCCTCCCCCTTACACTTATCCAAAATGCCGAAGTGATTCACTTCGCTTTTCGGGGGGGGTGGTGATGGGATACGAACTAAACAACTAAACAATAATTGCGAGCCCAATAGCCAGTGACGGCCCATCAGCCCAAAACCCAAGAAAGAGTATCAGTTCGGCACAACCAAAGAGTTCGGTCACAGCCTATAGCTCGGTAAAAACCGACCAATCGAGCTCAACTCTCAGATCGGCAAAAGCTGATCGGCAAAGTTCAGCAGTTCGGTCTCAGTATTCGACCGAACAAGGAGATAGTGGACCCATGCAGGATCTCCACGACCTCCATTACACCCACGATCTATTTAGTGGTATTAAGCAGTTATCAACCCCCCTACCAGGGCTGCAAACCACGATCTTAGTTCGAATGTATAAATAGAACTTAGATCAGATAGACCAGGGTTAAGTTCTCTAGATCCTGAATCTCATATAGCAAATCAGTATTGTAATCTGTAAGCTAGATCAAGCAATACAAATTTGCCCTCTATTCTTCCCGTGGACGTAGATTTACCTCAGTAAATCGAACCACGTAATTCTCAGTGTTGTGATCTTCATTTATTACTTGCATTTATTCCCATCAAAAATTCGCTAAATCATCAATGAACGTAGTAGTTTAAAATAGTCATGTCAGATTTCACAAGGCACATCCAAAGACATATATTTTCGCTACAAGTTTTATAGGGTGGATAATGTTTCCCGAGCAACATAATTTTTTTCATAATATTCTTTTTTCACTCTTCACTCTCAATCATAGTGCGATAATATTTTTCCATGCAAGTACAATATCACAATAACCTTTTCTCATCCCAGAAACGTCGGATAAAAAAGGTAGGAACTACTACCATTTGATAAATTTTTCTTGTATATATAACCCCTTGTTTATTGTAATACTCCCTCCGTCCACAATTAGTTGAGTCCGTTTGACTCGGCTCGAGTTTTAAAAAATATAGTGACAAGTGAGTAGAAAAAGTTAGTCGAATGTGAATCCTACTTTTATATATTAGTTTTAAAATAAAATGTGAGTGTAATAAGTTAGTGAGATGTGAGATTTATTACCAAAAGTACCTCCGCCTCACTCAAGATGTCTATATTCTTGAGTGGCACGAGATTTTAGGAGGAGTTTTTAGTTGAAGTAAGTAAAGAGAAAAATGTAGTTGTATATATTAAATGAGGAGAGAGTGATTTATTTTCAAATATAGAAAATGGACATCTTGAATGAGACAAACTAAATAAGAAAGGTGGACATTTTAAGAGAGACTGAGAGAGTAAAATGTAGGGTTGTCAATTAATTTTGGATGGGCGAAAAATAAATTAGTGTCAATTAATCGGAGTGAGTATATTGTTCTTAGAGTTTTTAATGGTATTCATTTTTATTTTGAACTGAATTTCAGTTTTGTTATAATTACGGCTATTATTGATTTTATTTTACTACTAGTATGTATTTATTTCTACTCTTATACATTTGTTGCACATGATTTATTGTTTTAAAGATTATGATATGATTCTATAAATTCCAAGTTTTTATCCATCAATGAATTAGTCTAATCGAGCTTGCTTGGTGAAGAATTAGCAATGATTGACGTTTACTACCAAAGTTACAATTTGATATTGTGATTCTGTATTACAAAATGAGTGTTGATCTAATTGATAAAAATCTCATTTTCATTGTAATGTATTTGCTAAATCTTTTTTATTGTGTAATTGAGTTTTAAATATGGCAACAAATTGCATTTACTTTTTGCAGTCTCTAAAATTGAACTTTGATCTACTAAATAGATATGTTGAACATGGTGTGTTGAGACGTGGGAGTTTTTAAAAATTCAATGCCCAAAATCGAAAATCTAATGCCACTACAAAAATAAGGGTAATTACCGAGCACCAAAGTGCTCGGAATAAAGGGTGAAAGTGCTCGGTAAACAGAAAATGCCGAGCACATTCCGAGTACTTTAGGTAGTCGGTATTTGCTTCGTCTGAATATTTATCCGAGCATTGTTGGTGCTCGGCGAACTGGTCAACCATGTCTTAGGATAGGCGAGTGATGGTTGGGCGAATTTTTGATGGTAGTAAATGCAGGTAATAAATACAGATCACGACACAAGGAATTACGTGGTTCGATTTACTGAGGTAAATCTACGTCCACGGGAAGAAAGGAGGGCAAGATTGTATTGCTTGATCTGGTTTACCAGCTTACAAATACAGACTTGCTATATGATATTTGATGTCTAGAGAGCTTTCTTTCTCCTCCTCCTTAGTCTATCTGATCTAAGTTCTATTTATACATTGAACTAAGATCGTGGCTTGCATCACCACTAACTAGGTCGTGGCTTACATCACCACTAACTAGGTTGTGGATGTCGTGGATGTCATGAGATCCTGCATGGGTCCACTATCTCTTTGTTTGGTCCGCTATCCTGCATGAGATCCTGCATGAGTTGACACCACTATCTCCCAGTTCGGTCGAATAATGAGACCGAACTGCTGAACTATTGCCGAGCAGCTTTTGCCAATCTGAGAGTAGAGCTTGATTGGTCGGCTTTTACCGAGCTGTAGGCTGGGGCCGAACTCTTTGGTAATGCCGAACTGATACTCTTCCTTGGGGACCGAACTGCTGAGCTATTGCCGAGCAGCTTTTGCCAATCTGAGAGTAGAGCTTGATTGGTCGGCTTTTACCGAGCTGTAGGCTGGGGCCGAACTCTTTGGTAATGCCGAACTGATACTCTTCCTTGGGCTTTGGGCTGATGGGCCGTCACTGCTATTGGGCTTGTTTAGTACGTACCCCATCACTACCCCCCCCCGAAAAGCGAAGTGAATCACTTCGGCGAAGCGAGTCACTTCGGCATTCTGGATAAAGGTACGGGGAAGGCTGACGTCAGGGGACGTGCCTTGCGCGTGACTGCATTAAATGCGACAGTAAAATCCGGCCGTTGAATCCTGAAAAGGTGGGATTCGAAACGGTGCGATGATTTTGAAATCTTCTCCGAATCTGATAAATACGTCCTTTCTTCATCATTTGAACACTTTTGCTATTGCTTCTTCTGCATTCTCTCTCTTTCGCGTAAAAATTTCCTTCCGCTTTCAAGAATTTCTTCAGAATTTCTTCAGACTTTCAAAGAGTAAGAACTATGTCTTCTTCTTCTTCTTCTGAGTCAGGTAGCGGTAGGAAAGGGGATAAGGGGTCTTCTAGCCGGAAAGAATCCGGGGAGAAGACCGTAGAGTATTTTCACAGCATCTTGAGTAAGGATACTGTGATATCCCTACACGAAAAATATTTTTTTCCTGGGGGGAAGGTTGCGATTCCCGACGACCTTCATAGGGCTGACTCGCCGCCGGAGGGTTACGCCACCGTTTATGAAGCCGGCTTGGAATGCGGGCTTCGTTTCCCTCTTCCCCCTGCCTTTGTAGAGCTGCTTGATTTTTTTCAACTCCCTTTAGGTCAGGTGACTCCGAACTCTTGGAGGCACTTATCGGCCTTTGCTGCCGAACTGCGTAGGTTAGATAAGGATCTGTCTCTGAGGGCAATCCTTAATTTCTTCCAGTTTAAGAGAAAAGGATCTTGGTTTTACTTGATCCCTTTACAGCCTTTTAGGGCCTTCTGCAAAACCAAGTGGCCAAAGTGGCAACATCGCTTCTTTTTTTATAATAGGACAGCGGCTCCGGGCTTTCCCTGGAGAGGGCCGAAGTCCGTGATTCCTCATCCTCGGTTAGAACCGTTGGACGAGCTCAAGGGCGAGCTCAATAAGATTCCTATGATTAGGAAGCAGTACCTGGAGTCTGAGCTCGTCAAGGGCGACTTCGTGTTCGACTCCTCGTCTTCGGACGAAGAGACCGAGGGTGAGGAATTCTTTTTTGTGCCTTACTGCTTTTGTGGCGAAAACTAACCTTGCTTTCTTGCTTTTTGGCAGTGAACATGCTAAATAAGATTAGCCGCAAATCCTCCGAGCTTAAGGAGCCGGAGAAACAGAAGGCTACCAGCTCGGCGCCTGATGCCGAGAAGAATCCGAAGAAGCAAAAGACCTCTTCTTCGGATCCAAAAAAGCCGGAGTCTACTTCGGCAAAGGGGAAGGGGAAGACCCAGAAGCCCCCAAGAGCGCCGGAGAGAGACATCGTCTTGGCGCCCCCTTCGGAGCATGTCTGTGAGCCTTTTGCATGGCCAACGGACTTTGCCGAGGTAACTTCTCTTCTTGATTCTTTGGCTTTGCTTCTTTCCTATGTTTTTTTGGTGGCCCCTCTGTTGACTCTTTCCTTTTTCCATTTTCAGAGGAATAGCATGCTCAGCAAGCTCGTCGCGGTCGAACTCTCTAAAGCGTCCAGCGACTATGCTGAGATGCAGAGGAAGTTGGCGGCTGCTCGTCACCAGGCCGAACAGGCTAAGGCAGACTTTGAGAAGGCCAGAGCTGCTAGGATCTCGGCCCAGGATGAAGCCAAGTTTGCCAAAAACCAGCTCGTCATCCAGCGAGAGCAGACGAAACGGAGGGATGCTGCCGCCGTGGTTGCCCAAGGGGAGGTTCTCCGTGCTTTCGCGGAGAAACTCTTTCTGAGCAATCAATTTTCGGCCTTTGTCGGTGATCTGCTGAAACTGATGACCGATAATGCCGAGCAGGGGCCCGAAGTCGTCCTGCCGTTGTACGGCCGAGAGATAGCAGCTCGTCTCCAGAGTCTGCCGCTCCTTGAGGAGCTTGCTTCGTCCTCGGTCCTGCTTTCTGCTGACCGAGTTCGTAGTTGCCGAGCTGACCGGGACGAGAATATGGAGGCTATCTTTGCCTCCTTAGGGCCAGTTTCACCCGCTCCAATTTTCCACGGAGAGGGTGAGACCGAGCAGCTTGATCAGCAGACCGGAGACAGGCAGGCCGAGCAAGAGGTGCTGCTGATCGGTGATGGGGGCACCGAGCAGGCTGGGGGGAGCAGGGAGGCCGAGGCTGAAGCTGAGGCAGACAAGGAGAAGGAAGCTGAACCTCACCGAGGAGCCGGAGACGAAGCTGGCGGAGTATGATTTCGTCTCCCTTCTCTTAGTTTAGTTTCTTCCTTGTTGTAAAATGGCCTTGAAGCCCTCCTTGTGTAAAAAATTTTTTCTTATGAATGAAAAAATTCTTCTTTCTACACTTGTGTCTTCGTATAGCTTTTCGTACTCTCTTTTACTCCTGTTGTGGTTTACTACCTGCTCAGTAAACTGAAATGCCGAACTGACATAGCTGCTTTGTATTCTTAACTCTTTAAGGAGCTGGAGGTACTTCACTGGAAGCGGCTGTACTCTTCCGCTTTAGACGAAGCTGAGAAAAAAGCCATAGCTGACCAGATGAAGAATGACGAACTCTTGGCTTGTTTAGTGAAGCTGGAGGCCGACAATAAGGACTTAGAGTCCGAAAAGAAAGATCTGGAGGCCGAGCTGAATACTGCCGTCGCTGAGAGGACTGCGTATGAGGATTTCATCTGCAGGCGCGGGGGAATGACCATCTCTGAAGTTCAGGAACGAGTTGACGAACTGTGGGAGGAATATCATGTACTCCGGAGAAACAATGCGCTGGAGAGCTCGGCTTGCCAACAAGTCGTGAAATCATTGCGGCGCTGGGCTTCTCGGTACGACATCATTCTTTCCCGGCGTCCCTCAATTGAGAGATTCCTTTGGCATTTCCCGCCAACAGATGCTCGCACTCCAGCTCAAACCTCTGATTCACTTGCTCAAAACCCTACTCCAAGTCAGCAACGAACTCAGGAACAACCGGAGACGTCAAGACGAGGACGGACTGAAGTTCGCAGAGGAGCGGTGACTATGAGTGAGCAAGATCGGCAAATGATTCGTGAAGAGACTCTTCGCCGCCGAGGTGCTAGAGCTTCCCGGGCTCAGGGAAGAGGCGGTAGGTCGATTAGAGCATCTCGTCGACCTGCTTATTCTTCAGCTGCCCGGAATGACCGAACTCGGCTTCACGAGGATTTTGTGAATAGATGGCTCAACTTTAGCAACCATGGACAGTAGAATAGTCCTTTGTAATGGCGTAACGCCTTCTCGTAGGGCAGCAGAATTATATGCCGAACAAGATTTAATAAATGAAATTTTCATTTCGCTTCTATCACTGCGTATTTACAGCTCAGCGAAAAAATTTCATCGTGCTCGTCCTCGGTCTTATGAAGTAAACTTCTTTGACCGGACTCGTCCTCGGTCTTATGAAGTAAGCTTCTTTGACCGGACTCGTCTTTGGTCTTATGAAGTAAACTTCTTTGACCGGACTTGGTCCTCGGTCTTATGAAATAAACTTCTTTGACCGGACTCGTCTTTGGTCTTATGAAGTAAACTTCTTTGACCGGACTCGTCTTTGGTCTTATGAAGTAAATTTCTTTGACCGGACTTGGTCCTCGGTCTTATGAAATAAACTTCTTTGACCGGACTCGTCTTTGGTCTTATGAAGTAAATTTCTTTGACCGGACTAAGCTTGTGTCCTAATTTGGCGAGTTTTATCGCTCGGATCGGACTTTCCCTTGTCCTAATTTGGGGATCGGACTTTCCCTTGTCCTAATTCGGCGAGTTTTATCGCGTGGATCGGACTTTCCCTTGTCCTAATTCGGCGAGTTTTATCGCGTGGATCGGACTTTCCCTTTGTTGCAGTTCGTTTCAGACGAACTGCTTGTTTCTTAAGCTGAATTGTGGTCTTGTATCCTCCTTAGAAGCTTGGACTCACAATCGTTGGCTTACATATGTTCTAAAAAGGGGATCAGCCTTCGAAGAACAAGATACCTCAGTAACATTTGTAAGAGACAACACGCACATAGACAGACAAAACGCACATAAAGACAAAACGCACATAGACAAACATGAAAAACAAGTAAAAAACAAAGCATATACCCCTAGGACCGAACTAGACACAAGACTGACTGACCGGACTGTCTCTTACAAATGGAACTTCTTGAGGTTGGAAATGTGCCATGTTCGGGGTACTTGTTCTCCTGACATGTGAGTCAATTTGTAAGACCCTTTGCCGAGGACTTCTGACACCCGATATGGACCTTCCCATGTGGGTTCGAGTTTGCCCAGCTTTTCTGCTCGGCTTACTTCGTTGTTTCTCAAGACGAGATCTCCCACTTGAAATTGCAGCTTTTTCACCCTTTGGTTATAATACCGGGCTACTTGCTCCTTGTACTTGGCTGCTTTTATGCAGGCCAATTCTCTTCTTTCTTCGGCAAGATCTAGTTCGGCTCTCAGTCCGTCACCATTCATTTCTGAGGAGAAATTTAGAGTTCGGGGACTGGGTACGCCGATCTCAACCGGAATCACGGCGGGCGGGCGGCTTCTCAGGATTGAGACGTGGCCCCAATCGGTCTTGCACCGGAGTCCTTTGAATCCTTTCAAAAGGAGTTCGGCGAGGATGTCCCTGATCGCCAAAAGGAGTTCGGCGAGGATGTCCCTGATCGCCAAAAGGAGTTCGGCGAGGATGTCCCTGATCGCTATGATTGGGCTTCCTCCTGTCTCCTCGGGATGAGCTGTCTAAAGACCGTTTGCGACGGTCTGCCTCATCGGCACGGGAGAACTGGTCCGCAATGTCCCACATCTCTTGAGCTGTTTGCGGACTGCATTCCACGAGCTTTCTGTAGAGAGCTCCGGGTAGGATTCCATTTTGGAATGCCGAAATGACAAGTAGATCATTGAGATTATCTACTTGTAGGCATTCCTTGTGGAATCTCGTCATAAAGTCGCTGATCTTTTCGTCGCGACCTTGACGTATAGAAAGCAGCTGAGCCGAAGTGATTCGGGCTTCCGCTTTCTGAAAGAACCTCCTGTGGAAAGCATCCATTAGATCTCGGTAAGATCTAATGCTGCCTTGGGGGAGGCTATCGAACCACCTTCTTGCGTTCCCGATAAGCAGCTCGGGAAACAGCTTGCACATATGGACCTCATTGAGACCCTGGTTCGCCATGTTGTACTGATAGCGTCCCAGGAAGTCATGAGGATTCACTAACCCGTCATAAGTCATCGACGGAGTTCGGTAGTTCTGTGGCAAGGGAGTTCGGGTGATATCGTCCGAGAACGGAGTCTTCAATGCTCCGTACATGGCGAACCCGACATCTCTTCGGTATGGAGGAGATGGAGTTCTCCTGTGATTCCGGTACCGAGGAGGAACAGGAACATGTCGGGGTTGAGGATTCTTCTTCCTGGAAGACACGGCACTACTGCGGTAGTGACTTTCATGTCTGGATGAGGAGGGAGAATCCACCGTTTTCGTCTCCGGCTTTTGGCCCTTTTGCAGGAAAATTAAGAACTCTTCCTGCTTCTCGGCCAAAAACAACTTGACAGCCTCGTTCAAATCGGGCTGCTGGGAAGACTCGGTGCGATGAGTCTTTGAGCGGCTTGTTCCTACTCCGTGAGAACTGGAAGTAGATTTCTCCCGAGGCTGTTTTCCAGACCTGCGGGCTGGACTAGCTTCCTCATGGTTATCACGGACGGAAGCACGGGTATTATGTGATCTGGTATGCATTTTTTTGGTGGAAGAGGATCAAAAACTCGCTTTTATCACAGATTTGGTTCTCTGTTTCCCACAGACGGCGCCAGTGATGGTTGGGCGAATTTTTGATGGTAGTAAATGCAGGTAATAAATACAGATCACGACACAAGGAATTACGTGGTTCGATTTACTGAGGTAAATCTACGTCCACGGGAAGAAAGGAGGGCAAGATTGTATTGCTTGATCTGGTTTACCAGCTTACAAATACAGACTTGCTATATGATATTTGATGTCTAGAGAGCTTTCTTTCTCCTCCTCCTTAGTCTATCTGATCTAAGTTCTATTTATACATTGAACTAAGATCGTGGCTTGCATCACCACTAACTAGGTCGTGGCTTACATCACCACTAACTAGGTTGTGGATGTCGTGGAGGTCATGAGATCCTGCATGGGTCCACTATCTCTTTGTTTGGTCCGCTATCCTGCATGAGATCCTGCATGAGTTGACACCACTATCTCCCAGTTCGGTCGAATAATGAGACCGAACTGCTGAACTATTGCCGAGCAGCTTTTGCCAATCTGAGAGTAGAGTTTGATTGGTCGGCTTTTACCGAGCTGTAGGCTGGGGCCGAACTCTTTGGTAATGCCGAACTGATACTCTTCCTTGGGGACCGAACTGCTGAGCTATTGCCGAGCAGCTTTTGCCAATCTGAGAGTAGAGCTTGATTGGTCGGCTTTTACTGAGCTGTAGGCTGGGGCCGAACTCTTTGGTAATGCCGAACTGATACTCTTCCTTGGGCTTTGGGCTGATGGGCCGTCACTGCTATTGGGCTTGTTTAGTACGTACCCCATCAGCGAGCACCTCCATGTGCTCGGGAATTGCGAGCACCGCTATATGCTCGGAATTTCTGAAAGGTTCTAGGAAATAAGGCGAGCACCTTCCATGTCTTGATGTAGCAAGCACCTCCATCGAGCACACCCATGTGCTCAGTATTTTCAAGAGGTTTTAAGAGACACGCCAAGCACCTGCGAGCACACCCATGTGCTCGGTATTTTGGAGATATTTTAGGATTGGTGCTCGGCAGTTGCAATCCTAGATTTTTTAATATATAAATTCTATATTTTTAATTATTAAAAAAATAAAAATAATTAAATGAATACACAAGTAAACAAAGTTCAAATAACATTAAATAGGTAAGATTGTTTTACAAAATATATAAGATAAGATTGTCTTACAAAATTAAACTAAACTACGCATTTTTCCGAGTTTTTCATTCGCTCTTCCATTTGTTGCTCCCTTTTAGCCCCTTCCTCCCGCACCGCACCATTGCAATTTATGAGTTAAAATACACACAATATATGAACGAATGAGTTAAAATACACACAGTATATACAAAATGAGGATCGAATGTATACAAAATGAAGAGCAGAGCTTACCTATAACAACCACAATTGGGACAAGTCCTGCAGATCATATACATACAAGCAAGAGTAGTAGTATTAGTAATGAGCAAGAAAGAAATTGTGTCTCAGTTCAATAAGCTAATTCAGATAGTTTCCAAAGCAATGCTTATCCAATCAATTTACACGTGATCCTTAAAGCTATTTACACCACAATCAGAACTTTAAGTCAACAGAGTAAGAAATCTCACATCATTGCTAAACTACTAAACTTCTAAACTACTAATCATGTAAGAACTTTAACACATTTTTAACTTTCATATATAAACATGAGAATTGAGTTCATCAATTAATTCATCTTCGGTATTGCAATCATCATTTCCAGCATAAGCCCTAAGCAATTTATTAGTATGTTAGAGTAAGCAATACTAAAGATTCAACAATTTTTACTAATGAGAAGGCAGCTGACAGCAGATTTAGAAAAAGAAGAGGAAAATGATAAGCCATAGAACTGGTTCCACATTCCATAAAAGAGTATCTATAATCACAAAACAAGCTCAAATTCATGCATCGGATAACAAGACACATTTCACTTACATATGCAGTGAAAATCTTGGGTGATGCTCACTTCAAATGTTGCTCGGATACATAAAAACCCTCACTCTGGCTCCCTGGTCACAATTAAAACAATTCAAAGAAAATAACAAGAGAGTCGTTGCTTATATATTGAGAATGCAGTATAATAAACTTGCTCAGAATAGGAGTTGAGCAAGAAAGAAATTGTGTCTCAGCAAGCAAGAAACATGCATTCAATTTACCATAAGAATAGGAGCTCAAACTTCAAATCAGTTTCCAAAACTATGCTGATCGAATCAATTTACACATGATCCTTAAAGCTATTTACACCACAATCTCAAAACTCCCTGCTAAAACAAGATAAAAACCTGGCAGTTACAATATAACTTCACATCATTCAAAATAAACACACAAGCAAGCAGAAATGGCTATGAATTAAGCTCAAACTTCAAATCAGTTTCCAAAACAATGCTGATCGAATGAATTTACACATGATCCTTAAGGATATTTACACCATAATCTCAAAACTCACTGCTAAAACAAGATAAAAACCTGACAATTGCAATATAACTTCACATCATTCAAAATAGACACACGATCAAGCAGTACTGGCTATGAATTAAGCTCAAACTACAAAATCAGGATTGAGCACTTACTGAGATAGTCTCCGAAATTGAATCTGGTATTAGCAGGCCAAGCAGCTTAGTCACAGGAAGTTTTATTGGTGGTGGAGTCCAAGAACCAACCGGTGGTGGAGGTTTGTCTGATCAGGAAAAAACAAGCAAATTAAAGCGAATTGAATCCCTAATCTCAGTCTAACAAAATCAATTTTACCGAAAAACTTGGTGTTCGATTGTGTGCGGAGAGCGGCGGCAGCGGAGAAAACTGGAGAGCGACGGCGGAGCAATGAGAGGGAGCTTGTGGCGGAGTAATTTTTACGCAGTGAGGAGAGAGAGGCAGTAGAAATTTTGGGATTGCTCAATAAAATTATCCAACAGAGAGAGAAGACGGTGAGGGAGAAGTAATTTTGTTCCAAAAAAAAGGGCGGTGAGGTTTTGGAGCCCGTGGTTTTCTTATAATATTGTAATTTTACAAATATCATTTCATATTTTGCCGACCACGTACATGGACATGGTGCTAGCAATATTCCGAGCACATGCTTGGTGCTCGGCTGCTCGCTATTAAAATAAAGACTTGTGAAATTGTTTATTGACGTTTTTATAGATATAACCGAGCACTATATATTTGCTCGGGATACAAAAAAATTAGTATTAAATAAATTAATTTCTAATAATTTACCATGCATAGAGCTAGCTAGCAAATTAGTAGCAAATTAGTACATATCAATATTTTTAAGCAATATCTCAGAAAATTTGCATACATAAATTTGCGGATCATTCACCATAAATATTAAAATTTATTTTGAACTTATAATATAAATATTTTTAATCAACAGCTGCGAGCACCATATATGTGCTTGGAAAATGCCGAGTACTATATAAAGTGCTCGGAAATCATAAAAAATATATAATTAATAGTAATTATTTAATAACAATAATAATTTAAATCATGTAAATATCTTTTATTAGTGAATAGAAATATCTCGGAAAATTTGCATATATAAATATTTGTGGATCATTCATCACAAATATTAAAATTTATTTTGAACATGAAATATCAATATTTTATACAATTATTCCGAGCACTACATATGTGCTTGGAAAATGCCGACCACTATTCAAGTGCTCAGAAATCATAAAAAAATATAATTAATACTAGTCTATTTTTTACGTACATTGAATAATTATAAAAGTTTTTTGTTTGGCGAGCACATTTATGGTGGCAGGGATTATCCGAGCACTCTATAGGTGCTCGCTATATTTGAAAATACTTATCACCAACCACATGACATACATTGAGTAATTATACAAGGTCTTTTTTTTACATAAGTTGAATAATTATACAAGTCTTTTTGGACATACATTGAATAATTATACAAGTCTAAGTTTGACATACATTGAATAATTATACAAGTCTACATTTGACATACATTGAATAATTATACTAAGTCATTTAAATCCTTTTTGTTGTTGAATAATTATTAATTATTATTTTTTTATTTTTTCCGAGCACGTTCATGGTACTCGGCATTTTCCGAGCATGTATATGGTGCTAGGCTTTTCTTAAAAATATTGGTATTTTATGTTTAAAATAAATTTTAATATTTTCATGCACATTTATGGTGAAGGATCCATATGAAAATTTTATGAGGTATTGTATTGCTTCAAAATATTGATATGTAATATTTACAATGTTTTAAATCCTTGTTGTTGTTGAATAATTATTAATTATTATTTTTATTTTGTCCGAGCAAGTACATGGTACTCGGCATTATCCAAGCACGTATGTGGTGCTCGGCTTTTCTTAAAAATATTGGTATTTTATGTTTAAAATAAATTTTAATATTTTCATGCACATTTATGGTGAAGGATCCATATGCAAATTTTACGAGGTATTGTATTGCTTCAAAATATTGATATGTAATATTTATAATGTTTTAAATCGTTGTTGTTGTTGAATAATTATTAATTTTTTTTTATTTTGTCCGAGCAAGTACACGGTACTCGGCATTATCTGAGCACGTATATGGTGCTCGGCTTTTCTTAAAAATATTGGTATTTTATGTTTAAAAATAAATTTTAATATTTTCATGCACATTTATGGTGAAGGATCCATATGCAAATTTTACGAGGTATTGTATTGCTTCAAAATATTAATATGTAATATTTATAATGTTTTAAATCCTTGTTGTTGTTGAATAATTATTAATTTTTTTAAAAAAAATTTCCGAGCAAGTACATGGTACTCGGCATTATCCGAGCACGTATATGGTGCTCGACTTTTCTTAAAAATATTGGTATTTTATGTTTAAAATAAATTTTAATATTTTCATAAATGGTGCTTGCCATTATTGATTGATTGCCAGGCCGAGCACGTTGACTTACTCGAAATTGCTCGCAATTAACACTCCCGTTTCTGATATCGCCGAGCACCTTCAATTGTACTCGGTATGTTGCCGGTGCTTGCTATTTTCCGAGCAAAGTTGATGGTGCTCGCTATTTTCGAGCACATTTAACCGTGCTTGGGAACGGTGCTCGGTAAATAGCCTTTTTTGTAGTGTGCCAAATATCGTTAGAAATTTTCAATATAGATGTTTTATGGTCATTAGGTTTATATAGATATTATATATTTTGGATTTCAAATTTTAAAATATCTCATCTGAACATCAAAATTTTTTAAAAATGCTTCTTAATCCGAACTGAAAATCTCAAAAATTCAAACCAAATTATAAATTCCAAGTTTAGATCAGATTTTCGGATTTCAGATATTTTGCTCACCTTTAATTATATGGACCAAAAATTATCAAACTGAAGTTCGTATATTCACAAAGTTCACTTAAACTAATGAACGTGCCCAATTTTAAACTCTAATCTTAATTTTAATTTGAATTAATCAGAGTAGAAGTTATAAGAGCGTCACTACAAAAAAGGCGCGGTTTACTGACGGAATTAGTGACGGAGATCTATCCTTCTTTAATTAATGGCGGCATTAGTGACAATATGAGTTCCTGAAAATAATAACATTTTATTTTTTAAAATAGTGACGGAAGATTCTGTCAATAAATTATTTTATTTTTAGTTTATGTTTTGTGATTTTTTAATTAGTGGCAGTCCTTTTCGTCATTAAATATTTTTGAATTTTTTTAATTTCAATTTAGAGACGGATATAAGTCCGACACTAAATATATTTTATTTTAAATTATTTTATGTAATTTTTTAATTAGTGGCAGACATTTTTGTCATTAAACATATTTCTAATATTTTTTTAATTTCAGTTTAGAGACGGAATTAAGTCCGACACGAAAATTGATTGCATTTTTAGTTTTTTTTTTTAATTTTTTTAATTAGTGGAAGACTATTTTGTCATTAAATATATGTAAAAAAAAGTTTTAATTCAGCTTAGTGGCGAATATAAATCCGACACTAATCATTAGTAAATAATTAATTTATTTTATTTACATAATTTATTAATTACTATATAAAATTATACTATTTCAGAAACTAATTTCAAAATTGCGTGTTCTTCTTCATCGGCAAGCCATATTCCAAATTGAATCCAGTCGGATTCTCGACCATTGCAGCTGAGCTCCCGAGAATCCAAAATCGAGACGCCACCACCACCATCACCACTTCTTCCTCCCTCCGCGCCTCGAGCTCGACCATTGCTTAGCGCCGCTGAGCTCCCCGCCGATAAGCCTGTGCAAACCTCGTGTCGAAGAAAGCCTAGAAGAAGTTCAAAAGGCGAACTCTCGACCTCTACCTCGATTACTCAGGTGCTTAGCATATGGAGTACCTTTTTCATTTTGCAATATATTTAGAAAAATCTGCCCTAACTTCTCTCACTTTCCCCATTTCCTTGTCAATCGCTCTCTCCACCGCTGTGTCGCCGCCGTGATTCTCCTACCCTCAACCAGACATGGTCTCCGTCTCCAGCTTGGTGTGAATTTTCACAATGAATCGGTTAATTCCACAATTGAACCGATTGAAATGGCAATAGCCTGAGACTGTGATACGATCATATCTCTTATGATCTTCCAACTATTTAGTTTTCCTTTATTCACCATATCTTTCCCATATTTGTTTAGATATTTGTTTCTTGTTCATTAAGTTAGGGTAGTAGTATTCTAGTATTATAAATAGGAGAGATTATATCATTTTAATCAATCAATGAATATAATATTTTCCCTAAACTTGTCTGGAGCAACAAGAATATTATCTTTCGTTTCCTAATTGTTGTTCGTCGGAGAACGTCCGAATATCAGCAATTCGAGGTCTATCTTTCGAGAACGTCGAAGGTCAGATCGCCAAATCCATACGAGAAGTATGATAACTGGTCTCGTTGCGGAGCACGTCCGTAACAACTGGTGCTTTCATCCCGTGCTCATCCTCCATCTTCGTTCATCCATATCCCCCAAGCAAATCACCAATATCAAAAAAAAGTCAGCCGCATCACCACCTCTCTACCACACCCACGCTTCAGTCCGTCGACATGTCATACGACTACGCCGGCTACCGCCGTCGTCAATACAACTTCCCTCAGACCACACAGCAATTCTGTCCCTACCAGCCGGTCCAACCTCGCCGTGTAACCTGTTGGAACCCTCCGAGCAGCCGGGTGGATGTACTCCGTCCGCCGTCGTGGCCTGATCCAGAATCACCCTACGTCTCACACCACTTGGATCCACCCGATCCGTCGCGTCGCTTGTCGGCGATGACCCGCCGCGGGGATGGTCAACCGGTGTTGTCCCTGCGCGATAATCCAGAAGGCAGCAATCCCCGCGCGCCTTCCCGAGATCGAGCGAGATTTTCTCCGCCGAGCTGGAGAAGATCATGGCCCGATTTGACAAATTAGAGTCCATGCTGGAATCACGATGTGAAGAAATCGATCGTCGTGTGAAAAATTTGCGTGCGTCAAAAGCAGCGTATGGACGACAACCCTATGCGGATTTCGATTCGGGAGCGCCTAGGCGTCGTCCAACTGGCTGGGATCCGGCCTTCCAAACTTCCAGTCACCGTGTTGGAGAAACTCGTGCTCCTCCGCTGCCGGAACCACCGCTATACCGAAAGTCGCCCTACACCGACTTGGATTCTTCATACGAGCAGCCGAGGCAATACACGACCTCGACTTTAAGGCACCCACCCTATTCGTCGGACGTGCCCCCATAAAATTCTCATGCTGTGGAATCCCGACGCCTCTCACGTCCTTATCTCTGTCATGATCCATCTAGCCCCTCGCTACCTGTTGTCGCTGCTGTTCCGCCTTCAACTCCACCAGCACCGTCGTGCTGCCCTGACGTCAGTAGAGATAAGGGTGAATTGTTACACGATGACCCGCCCCCACCGGCCCCAATTTTGCAGCTGTACAACCCAGATATTAGTGAAGAGGAGGAGTCATTGCTAGAAGATAAAGAGGAGGATGATTCTATTGGTGAAATGGAGAAGATAATCGCATAGTTCAATGTTGCTCAAATGTCATCGACGGATGTTGAGAATTGTTGGTTTAAGAGAGGAGGTGCTCCATGTTTGAGTATTCTAAGAGGTGTGAACAAGCTTTTCGTTGGGGCATGGAATTTTGCCAACAACATTGGGTCTCCTTTGTTGATTTTTGACAAAGGTGATAAAGGGAGATATTCAGTTGTTCGATATGTGTTTGATCCAGGAGGAGACGCCTCGCCAAAGCTTTTGCTTTCAACTCTCGTCGTTGCTTTGTGGTTTCCACCTT